>NW_027593152.1:0-22500 GCF_964213995.1 Mustelus asterias
GTCAGAGACGGGGAGAGGGAGGGTCAGAGACGGGGAGAGGGTCAGAGACGGGGAGAGGGAGGGTCAGAGACAGGGAGAGGGAGGGTCAGAGACGGGGAGAGGGAGGGTCAGAGACGGGGAGGGGGAGGGTCAGAGACGGGGAGAGGGAGGGTCAGAGACGGGGAGAGGGAGGGTCAGAGACAGGGAGAGGGAGGGTCAGAGACGGGAAGAGGGTCAGAGACGGGGAGGGGGAGGGTCAGAGACGGGAGAGGGAGGGTCAGAGACGGGGAGAGGGAGGGTCAGAGACGGGGAGAGGGAGGGTCAGAGACGGGGAGAGGGAGGGTCAGAGACGGGGAGAGGGAGGGTCAGAGACGGGGAGAGGGAGGGTCAGAGACGGGGAGAGGGAGGGTCAGAGACAGGGAGAGGGAGGGTCAGAGACGGGGAGAGGGAGGGTCAGAGACGGGGAGGGGGAGGGTCAGCGACGGGGAGAGGGAGGGGGAGCGACGTGGGGAGGGAGGGGGAGAGACGGGGGGGAGGGAGGGGGAGAGACGGGGGGAGGGAGGGGGAGAGACGGGGGGAGGGAGGGGGAGAGACGGGGAGAGGGTCAGAGACGAGGAGAGGGAGGGTCAGAGATGGGGGGAGGGAGGGTCAGAGACGGGGAGGGGGAGGGTCAGAGATGGGGAGGGGAAGGGTCAGAGGCGGGGAGAGGGAGGGTCAGAGACGGGGAGAGGGAGGGTCAGAGACGGGGAGAGGGTCAGAGACGGGGAGAGGGTCAGAGACGGGGAGGAGGAGGGCCAGAGACGGGGAGGGGGAGGGTCAGAGACGGGGGGAGGGAGGGGGAGCGACGCGGGGAGGGAGGGGGAGAGACGGGGGGAGGGAGGGGGAGAGACGGGGGGAGGGAGGGTCAGAGACGGGGAGAGGGTCAGAGACGGGGAGAGGGTCAGAGACGGGGAGGGGGAGAGTCAGAGACGGGGAGGGGGAGGGTCAGAGACGGGGAGGGGGAGGGTCAGAGACGGGGAGGGGGAGGGTCAGAGACGGGGAGGGGGAGGGTCAGAGACGGGGAGGGGGAGGGTCAGAGACGGGGCGGGGGAGGGTCAGAGACGGGGAGGGGGAGGGTCAGAGACGGGGAGGGGGAGGGTCAGAGACGGGGAGAGGGAGGGTCAGAGACGGGGAGAGGGAGGGTCAGAGACGGGGAGGGGGAGGGTCAGAGACGGGGAGGGGGAGGGTCAGAGACGGGGAGGGGGAGGGTCAGAGACGGGGAGGGTCAGAGACGGGGAGGATCAGAGACGGGGAGAGGGTCAGAGACGGGGAGGGGGAGGGTCAGAGACGGGGAGGGGGAGGGCCAGAGACGGGGAGGGGGAGGGTCAGAGATGGGGAGAGGGGGGGCCAGAGACGGGGAGGGGGAGGGTCAGAGACGGGGAGGGGGAGGGTCAGAGACGGGGAGGGGGAGGGTCAGAGACGGGGAGACGGTCAGAGACGGGGAGGGGGAGGGTCAGAGACGGGGAGGGGGAGGGTCAGAGACGGGGAGGGGGAGGGTCAGAGACGGGAGGGGAGGGTCAGGGACGGGAGGGGGAGGTTCAGAGACGGGGAGGGGGAGGGTCAGAGACGGGGAGGGGGAGGGTCAGAGACGGGGAGGGGGAGGGTCAGAGACGGGGAGGGGGAGGGTCAGAGACGGGGAGGGGGAGGGTCAGAGACGGGGAGAGGGAGGGCGAGAGACGGGGAGAGGGAAGGTCGGAGACGGGGGAGGGAGGGTCAGAGACGGGGAGGGGGAGGGCGAGAGACGGGGAGGGGGAGGGCCAGAGACGGGGAGAGGGAGGGTCAGAGACGGGGAGAGGGAGGGTCAGAGACGGGGAGAGGGAGGGCGAGAGACGGGGAGAGGGAAGGTCAGAGACGGGGGGAGGGAGGGTCAGAGACGGGGAGAGGGAGGGTCAGAGACGGGGAGAGGGAGGGTCAGAGACGGGGAGAGGGAGGGCGAGAGACGGGGAGAGGGAAGGTCAGAGACGGGGGGAGGGAGGGTCAGAGACGGGGAGAGGGAGGGTCAGAGACGGGGAGGGGGAGGGTCAGAGACGGGGAGAGGGAGGGCGAGAGACGGGGAGAGGGAAGGTCAGAGACGGGGGGAGGGAGGGTCAGAGACGGGGAGAGGGAGGGTCAGAGACGGGGAGGGGGAGGGTCAGAGACGGGGAGAGGGAGGGTCAGAGACGGGGGGAGGGAGGGTCAGAGACGGGGAGAGGGAGGGTCAGAGACGGGGGGAGGGAGGGTCAGAGACGGGGGGAGGGAGGGTCAGAGACGGGGGGAGGGAGGGTCAGTGACGGGGGGAGGGAGGGTCAGAGACGGGGAGAGGGAGGGTCAGAGACGGGGAGAGGGAGGGTCAGAGACGGGGAGAGAGGGAGGGTCAGAGACGGGGAGAGAGGGAGGGTCAGAGACGGGGGGAGGGAGGGCCAGAGATGGGGAGGGGGAGGGTCAGAGACGGGGAGGGGGAGAGACGGGGAGAGGGTCAGAGACGGGGAGTGGGAGGGCCGGAGACGGGGAGGCGGAGGGTCGGAGATGGAGAGAGGGAGGGTCAGAGACGGGGGGGGAGGGGGAGAGACGGGGGGGGAGGGGGAGAGACGGGGGGGGGAGGGGGAGAGACGGGGGAGGAGGGGGAGGGACGGGGGGGGAGAGGGGGAGAGACGGGGGAGGAGGGGGAGGGACGGGGGGGGGGGAGGGGGAGAGACGGGGAGGGGGAGGGTCAGAGATGGGGAGAGGGTCAGAGACGGGGAGGGGGAGGGTCAGAGACGGGGAGAGGGGGAGGGTCAGAGACGGGGAGGGGGAAGGCGAGAGACGGGGAGGGGGTCAGAGACGGGGAGAGGGAGGGCGAGAGACGGGGAGAGGGAGGGCGAGAGACGGGGAGAGGGAGGGCGAGAGACGGGGAGGGGGAGGGTCAGAGACGGGGAGGGGGAGGGCCAGAGACGGGGAGAGGGAGGGCGAGAGACATGGAGAGGGAGGGCGAGAGACGGGGAGGGGGAGGGTCAGAGACGGGGAGGGGGAGGGCCAGAGACGGGGAGAGGGAGGGCGAGAGACGGGGGGAGGGAGGGTCAGAGACGGGGAGAGGGTCAGAGACGGGGAGAGGGAGGGTCAGAGACGGGGAGAGGGAGGGTCAGAGACGGGGAGAGGGAGGGTCAGAGACGGGGAGAGGGAGGGTCAGAGACGGGGGAGGGAGGGTCAGAGACGGGGGAGGGAGGGTCAGAGACGGGGGGAGGAAGGGTCAGAGACGGGGGGAGGGAGGGTCAGAGACGGGGGAGGGAGGGTCAGAGACGGGGGGAGGGAGGGTCAGAGACGGGGGGAGGGAGGGTCAGAGACGGGGAGGGGGAGGGTCAGAGACGGGGAGAGGGAGGGTCAGAGACGGGGAGAGGGAGGGTCAGAGACGGGGAGGGGGAGGGTCAGAGACGGGGAGAGGGAGGGTCAGAGACGGGGAGAGGGAGGGTCAGAGACGGGGAGAGGGAGGGTCAGAGACGGGGAGAGGGAGGGTCAGAGACGGGGAGAGGGAGGGTCAGAGACAGGGAGAGGGTCAGAGACGGGGAGAGGGAGGGTCAGAGACGGGGAGAGGGAGGGTCAGAGACGGGGAGAGGGAGGGTCAGAGACGGGGGAGGGAGGGTCAGAGACGGGGGGAGGGAGGGTCAGAGACGGGGAAGGGGAGGGTGAGAGACGGCGAGGGGGAGGGTCAGAGACGGGGAGAGGGTCAGAGACGGGGAGAGGGAGGGTCAGAGACGGGGAGAGGGAGGGTCAGAGACGGGGGAGGGAAGGTCAGAGACGGGGGAGGGAAGGTCAGAGACGGGGGAGGGAGGGTCAGAGACGGGGGGAGGGAGGGTCAGAGACGGGGAAGGGGAGGGTGAGAGACGGGGAGGGGGAGGGTCAGAGACGGGGAGAGGGAGGGTCAGAGACGGGGAGAGGGTCAGAGACGGGGAGAGGGAGGGCCAGAGACGGGGAAGGGAGGGTCAGAGACGGGGAGGGGGTCAGAGACGGGGAGAGGGTCAGAGACGGGGAGAGGGAGGGTCAGAGACGGGGAGTGGGTCAGAGACGGGGAGAGGGAGGGTCAGAGACGGGGGAGGGAGGGTCAGAGACGGGGGGAGGGAGGGTCAGAGACGGGGGGAGGGAGGGTCAGAGACGGGGGGAGGGAGGGTCAGAGACGGGGGGAGGGAGGGTCAGAGACGGGGGGAGGGAGGGTCAGAGACGGGGGGAGGGAGGGTCAGAGACGGGGAGAGGGAGGGTCAGAGACGGGGAGAGGGAGGGTCAGAGACGGGGAGGGGGAGGGTCAGAGACGGGGAGGGGGAGGGTCAGAGACGGGGAGGGGGAGGGTCAGAGACGGGGAGAGGGAGGGTCAGAGACGGGGAGAGGGAGGGTCAGAGACGGGGAGAGGGAGGGTCAGAGACGGGGAGAGGGTCAGAGACGGGGAGAGGGAGGGTCAGAGACGGGGAGAGGGTCAGAGACGGGGAGAGGGTCAGAGACGGGGAGAGGGAGGGTCAGAGACGGGGAGAGGGAGGGTCAGAGACGGGGAGAGGGAGGGTCAGAGACGGGGAGAGGGAGGGTCAGAGACGGGGAGAGGGAGGGTCAGAGACGGGGGAGGGAGGGTCAGAGACGGGGGGAGGGAGGGTCAGAGACGGGGAAGGGGAGGGTGAGAGACGGCGAGGGGGAGGGTCAGAGACGGGGAGAGGGAGGGTCAGAGACGGGGAGAGGGAGGGTCAGAGACGGGGAGAGGGAGGGTCAGAGACGGGGAGAGGGAGGGTCAGAGACGGGGAGAGGGAGGGTCAGAGACGGGGGAGGGAGGGTCAGAGACGGGGGAGGGAGGGTCAGAGACGGGGGAGGGAGGGTCAGAGACGGGGGAGGGAGGGTCAGAGACGGGGGGAGGGAGGGTCAGAGACGGGGAAGGGGAGGGTCAGAGACGGGGGAGGGAGGGTCAGAGACGGGGAGAGGGAGGGCCAGAGACGGGGAAGGGAGGGTCAGAGACGGGGAGGGGAGAGACGGGGGGGGGGGGGGGAGGGGGAGAGACGGGGGGGTGGAGGGGGGAGAGACAGGGAGAGAGACAGGGAGAGAGAGGTATGATCAGTGTGAATGTGCGATATTATACAGACTGTGAACAATTCAATGATTTAGAATTTATCACCATAATTTGGGTGAAAAGGTGTTCCCATCGCTGAGTCCCCCACTGCCAACACCCTGGGGGTTCCCCCTGACCAGACACTGAACCAGACCCAGCCGTGTAAATACTGTGGCTGAAGCAGGAGGAGGCCATTCGGCCCTTCGAACCTGCTCTGCCGTTCTTCCTGATCGAGGCTGATCATCAAATTCAATATCCTGATTCTCCCCAGATCCCGCAATCCCTTTAGCCCCAAGTGAAACAGCGCGATCCCCCCCAAGGCCTCCCTCCCCAGCTCACTCCCGGCAAATGTCCAGTCTCTGGAAAATAAGCTAAAGGGACTTCGAGCCAGACTCACTTTCCAAAGAGAGCTGCCCTATAGCCAGAGAGCTTCTCAATCCATTGAATGAACCATCGAACCATAGAAAATTACAGCTCAGAAACAGGCCCTTTGGTCCTTCTTGTCTGTGCCGAACCATTTTTTGCCTCGTCCCACTGACCTGCACTTGGACCATATCCCTCCACACCCCTCTCATCCATGAACCCGTCCAAGTTTTTCTTAAATGTTAAAAGTGACCCCGCATTTACCACTTTATCCGGCAGCTCATTCCACACTCCCACCACTCTCTGCGTGAAGAAGCCCCCCCTAATATTCCCTTTAAACTTTTCTCCTTTCACCCTTAACCCATGCCCTCTGGTTTTTTTCTCCCCCAGCCTCAGCGGAAAAAGCCTGCTCGCATTCACTCTATCTATACCCATCAAAATCTTATACACCTCTATCAAATCTCCCCTCAATCTTCTCCGCTCCAGGGAGTAAAGTCCCAACCTATTCAATCTCTCTCTGTAACTTATACAGCGGCCATACAGCGGCCTCAGACAAGGCCAGGGGAGGTGGGGTCTGCTTCCTAATCAACACCGCGTGATGCCCAGATGTAGCAACACTGGCAACTTTCTGCTCCCCAGACCTAGAATACCTGACGCTAAAATACCACCCCTACTACCTTCTGCGGGAGTTCACCTCCGTTATCCTGACGGCAGTTTACATCCCACTCCATGCGGACCTGAAGATCGCACTGGACGAAATATACACCACGAATAGCCTGGAGACAAAACATCCCGAGGCCTTGTTCATCGTGGCCAAGCTCAAGAGCGTACTACCAAGTTACCACCAACACGTCTCCTGCTCCACCAGAGGCCCAAACATCCTAGACCACTGCTACACAAATATCAAACATGCCTATCGCTCTATCGCCCGCCCACACTTTGGCAAATCAGACCACAAGGCTGTGCTCCTGCTCCCGGCTTACAGTCAAAAACTGAAGCGGGAGAATCCATCAAAGAGAGTCGTGCGATGTTGGTCTGAGGAATTGGATGTTTCCTACGGGCTGCTTGGAGTCAGTGGACTGGTCAGTATTTAAAAACTCTGCGGCCAGCCTGAACGAGTACGCCACTACAGTAACTGATTTCATCAGTAAGTGTGTAGAAGACTGTGTGCCAAAGAAGCAAATCCGTGTGTTCCCCAACTGGAAACCATGGATGAACAGGGATATCCACTGCCTGCTGAAGTCCAGATCTGAGGTGTTCAAGTCAGGCGACACTGACCTACTCAAGAAATGATGTGGAGATGCCGGCGTTGGACTGGGGTAAACACAGTAAGAGTTTTAACAACACCAGGTTAAAGTCCAACAGGTTTATTTGGTAGCAAATACCATGAGCTTTCGGAGCGCTGCTCCTTCGTCAGATGGAGTGGAAATCTGTTCTCAAACAGGGCACAGAGACACAAAATCAAGTTACAGAATACTGATTACAATGCAAATCTCTACAGCCAACCAGATCTTAAAGATACAGACAATGTGGGTGGAGGGAGCATTAAGCACATGTAACCCCCACAGCTTGCTTCCTGGACTTGCAGAATCTCACTGGCTGTCCTGTCTGGAGACAATACACATCTCTTTAACCTGTGCTTAATGCTCCCTCCACTCACATTGTCTGTATCTTTAAGACCTGGTTGGCTGTAGAGATTCGCATTCTAATCAGTATTCTGTAACTTGATTTTGTGTCTCTGTGCCCTGTTTGAGAGCAGATTTCCACTCCATCGGACGAAGGAGCAGCGCTCCGAAAGCTAATGGCATTTGCTACCAAATAAACCGGTTGGATTTTAACATAGAAAAATCATAGAACAGTACAGCACAGAACAGGCCCTTCGGCCCACGATGTTGTGCCGAGCTTTATCTGAAACCAAGATCAAGCTATCCCACTCTCTATCATCCTGGTGTGCTCCATGTGCCTATCCAATAACCGCTTAAATGTTCCTAAAGTGTCTGACTCCACTATCACTGCAGGCAGTCCATTCCACACCCCAACCACTCTCTGCGTAAAGAACCTACCTCTGATATCCTTCCTGTATCTCCCACCACGAACCCTATAGTTATGCCCCCTTGTAATAGCTCCATCCACCCGAGGAAATAGTCTTTGAACGTTCACTCTATCTATCCCCTTTATCATTTTATAAACCTCTATTAAGTCTCCCCTCAGCCTCCTCCGCTCCAGAGAGAACAGCCCTCGCTCCCTCAACCTTTCCTCATAAGACCTACCCTCCAAACCAGGCAGCATCCTGGTAAATCTCCTCTGCATTCTTTCCAGCGCTTCCACATCCTTCTTATAGTGAGGTGACCAGAACTGCACACAATATTCCAAATGTGGTCTCACCAAGGTCCTGTACAGTTGCAGCATAACCCCACGGCTCTTAAACTCCAACCCCCTGTTAATAAAAGCTAACACACTATAGGCCTTCTTCACAGCTCTATCCACTTGAGTGGCAACCTTTAGAGATCTGTGGATATGGACCCCAAGATCTCTCTGTTCCTCCACAGTCTTCAGAACCCTACCTGTGACCCTGTAATCCACTTTAACCTGGTGTTGTTAAAACTCTTACTGTCTGTACAAGAAAGCCAGATACGATCTAAGGAGATCCATCAAAGATGCCAAAAGACAGTGTCGGACCAAGCTAGAGTCCCAGGCTGGCCACACCGACCCCCGCCGACTATGGCAAGGTCCGCAAGACATAACAGGCTACAAGATGAAGGCATGTAAAATCGCCGCTCCAACGCACCCCTCCCTGATGAGCTCAATGCATTCTATGCCCATTTTGAGCAAGAGGTCGGCGACAGCACACCCTCCACCCTGGAAGCCCTGGATGAACCTGTATCTGGGGTCACCATTGCAGGTGTCAGAGCAGCTTTCTCCAAGGTCAACCCACGGAAAGCGAGTGGCCCGGATGAACATTCAGATCCTGCGCGGAGCAGCTGGCGGGTGTATTCAGACATCTTCAACCTCTCTATACACCAATCTGAGGTCCCTATCTGCTTCAAGAAGATGACCATCATCCCGGTCCCTAAGAAAAGCCAAGCAGCCTTAATGACTATCGGCCGGTGGCTCTGACACCCATCATTATGAAGTGCTTCGAAAGGTTAGTCACGGCACGAATCAATTCCAGCCTCCCGGACTGCCTGGATCCACTACAGTTTACCTATCGCCGCAACAGGTCCACAGCAGACGCCATCTCCCTGGCCCTGAACTCAACCCTGGAACACCTAGATAACACGGACACCTGTGTCAGACTGCTATTTATTGACTACAGCTCAGCCTTCAACACCATTATTCCCACAAAACTCATCTCCAAACTCCGTGGCCTGGGCCTCGGCTCCTCCCTCTGCGACTGGATCCTGAACTTCCGAACCCACAGACCACAATCAGTAAGGATAGGCAACAACACCTCCTCCACGATCATCCTCAACACCGGTGCCCCACAAGGCTGTGTTCTCAGCCCCCTACTATACTCCTTATACACCTGTGACTGTGTGGCCAAATTCCCCTCCAACTCGATTTTCAAGTTTGCTGACGACATCACCGTAGTGGGTCGGATCTCAAACAATGACGAGACAGAGTACAGGAATGAGATAGAGAATCTGGCGAACTGGTGTAGCAACAATAATCTCTCCCTCAATGTCAACAAAACGAAGGAGATTGTCATCGACTTCAGGAAGTGTAAAGGAGAACATGCTCCTGTCTACATCAACGGGGTCGAAGTAGAAAGGGTCGAGAGCTTCAAGTTTTTAGGTGTCCAGATCACCAACAACCTGTCCTGATCCCCCCCATGCCGACACTATAGTTAAGAAAGCCCACCAACGCCTCTACTTTCTCAGAAGACTAAGGAAATTTGGCATGTCAGCTACGACTCTCATCAACTTTTACAGATGCACCATAGAAAGCATTCTTTCTGGTTGTATCACAGCTTGGTCTGGGCTCCTGCTCTGCCCAAGACCGCAAGGAACTACAAAAGATCATGAATGTAGCCCAATCCATCACGCAAACCAGCCTCCCATCCATTGACTCTGTCTACACTTCCCGCTGCCTCGGGGAAAAGCAGCCAGCATAATTAAGGACCCCACGCACCCCGGACATTCTCTCTTCCACCTTCTTCCGTCGGGAAAAAGATACAAAAGTCTGAGGTCATGTACCAACCGACTCAAGAACAGCTTCTTCCCTGCTGCCGTCAGTTTAAGGTTTATTTAATAGTCACAAGTGAGGCTTACATTAACACTGCAATGAAGTTACTGTGAAATTCCCCCAGTCGCCACAGTCCGGCGCCTATTCGGGTCAACCCTGAATCTACCCTGTCTGACCCTGTTAGAATTTTATAAGCTTCTGTGAGATCCCCTCTCACTCTTCTAAACTCCAGTGAATATAATCCGAACCCACTTAGTCTCTCCTCATGTGACAGACCTGCCATCCCAGGAATCAGCCGGGTAAACCTTCGCTGTGCTCCCTCTATAGCAAGGACATCCTTCCTCAGATAAGGAGACCAAAACTGTACACAATACTCCAGGTGTGGCCTCACCAACGCGGGCGGGCAGTGTGGGGGGGGGCAGTGATCACCTTGATGTCCTTGTACTGGGCGAGGGTTGATGCCAGCTCTCTCTGCAGGCTGACCAGGCGGCTGTTCTGGGCATAGATAGTGTCTTTCATCTCCTTGACCATCTTCTTGAGGGTGGGTACATCGTCAGGGACCACGTAGGCCCCGTGGTCGTGCCCGAACGCCTGCTCAAAGCGCTCCTCCTTCTGGACGTGCTGCACTGTCTCACTGACCATCTCCATCAGCTCGGCGGCCAGGACCAGGTCCCCGATCCGGCCACGACTCACCTCGCCGGGTCGGGGTGGAGCGTCCACATCATCGTCCACGTGGCAGGAGGTCCGGGCCAGGGTCTCCCCGCCGAAGGAGCAGGAGGGGCGCGGCGGAGAGGATGAGGAGGAGCAGGAGGACTGCGGGGAGCCGGGGGTACCGTCCCGGGAACCACTGCCATGAGCCGACCTGGTGAAGACAGAGGGCAGCGTCTCCGGAGTCACCACCTCCCCCGGCTTGAAGTGGTCCGAGCAGATATAGGGCTTTCGAATCCTCTGAGGCCGGAGAGAGGGAAGGAGAAAATAGAGAAAGAGTCAGCCAGAGGAGATTAAAGACAGCCGACCACAAAACACTCTCTCTCCACACTCGCATTCTCCTCTCCTCTCCCCCTCCCGCGCTCTCCCCCTCCCACACTCCCCCCTCCCCTCCCCGCGTCCTCCCCCTCCCCTCCGTCTCCCCCTCCCCTCCCCGCACTCTCCCCCTCCCCTCCCCGCACTCTCCCCCTCCCCTCCCCGCGCTCTCCCCCTCTCCGCACCCTCCCCTCCCCCCGATCTCCCCCTCTCCGCGCCCTCCCCTCCCCCTCTCCGCGCCCTCCCCTCCCCGCGCTCTCCCCCTCTCCGCACCCTCCCCTCCCCCCGATCTCCCCCTCTCCGCGCCCTCCCCTCCCCCTCTCCGCGCCCTCCCCTCCCCGCGCTCTCCCCCTCCCCTCCCTTCCCCGCGCTCTCCCCCTCTCCGTGGTCTCCCCCTCCCCTCCCCGCGCTCTCCCCCTCCCCTCCCTTCCCCGCGCCCTCCCCTCCCTCTCACCCTCTCCGCGGTCTCCCCCTCCCCGCGCTCTCCCCCTCCCCTCTCCGCGGTCTCCCCCTCCCCTCCCCGCGCTCTCCCCCTCCCCTCCCCGCGCTCTCCCCCTCCCCTCCCCGCGCTCTCCCCCTCCCCTCCCCGCGCTCTCCCCCTCCCTATGGTCTCCCCCTCCCCACGCTCTCCCCCTCCGCCCCCCGCGCTCTCCCCCTCCGCCCCCCACGCTCTCCCCCTCCCCGCGTCCTCCCCCCGCGCTCTCCCTCTCCCCTCCCCGCGTCCTCCCCCCGCGCTCTCCCCGCGATCTCCTCCCCGCGTCCTCCTCCCGCGCTCTCCCCCTCCCCGCGCTCTCCCCCTCCCCTCCCCGCGTCCTCCCCCCGCGCTCTCCCTCTCCCCGCGCTCTCCCTCTCCCCTCCCCGCGTCCTCCCCCGCGCTCTCCCCCTCCGCCCCCCGCGCTCTCCCTCTCCCCTCCCCGCGTCCTCCCCCGCGCTCTCCCCCTCCGCCCCCCGCGCTCTCCCCCTCCCCTCCCCGCGTCCTCCCCCCGCGATCTCCCTCTCCCCTCCCCACGTCCTCCCCCCGCGCTCTCCCCCTCCCCTCCCCGCGATCTCTCCCTCCCCTTCCCCGCGCCCACACCCTCCCCGCGCCCTCCCCTCCCCCCACACTCCCCCTCCCCCCACACTCTCCCCCGCGCCCTCCCCCTCCCCCCACACTCTCCCCCGCGCCCTCCCCCACACACTCTCCCCCTCCCCCCACCCCTCCCCCGCGCCCTCCCCCACACACTCTCCCCCTCCCCCCACCCCTCCCACACTCTCCCCCCACCCCTCCCCCCCCACACTCTCCCCCCACCCCTCCCCCCCCACACTCTCCCCCCACCCCTCCCCCCCCACACTCCCCCCTCCCCTACTCTCCCCCCTCCCCCACACTCTCAACCTCCCTCTCCCGTATTTACCCCCAGTCCACTGTATTTTCCCCTGAATTTATCCCATTCATCTGTATTTACCCCATTCCCCTGATTTTACCCCCATTCCCCTGTATTTGCCCCCTGTATTTACTTCATTCATCTGTATTTGCCCCAATTCCCTATATTTGCCCCCTGTATCTACCCCATTGCCCCTGTATCTACCCCCGCATTTACCCCAATATTTAGTCCATTCCCCTGTATTTACACCATTTCTCCCCGTATTTACCCCATATCTCCCCTGGATTTATCCCCATATCTCCCCATTCCCTGTATTTACCCCCATTCCCCTGCCACTGTATCTACCCCCCGTCTCTCCCCCTGTATTTACTCCCATTCCCCTGCCCGTAAGATCTCCCCCTGTATTTACCCCAGTTCCCCCATATCACCGTATTTCCCCCATATCCCCCATGTTTACCCCATATCTCCCCTGCATTTACCCCAAATTTCCCCTGTATTTACCCCATATCTCCCCCTGTATTTACTCCTCATATCTCCCCCTGTATTTACCTCATATCTCCCCCTGTATTTACCCCATATCTCCCCTGTATTTACCCCATATCTCCCCTGTATTTACCCCTTATCTCCCCTGTATTTACCCATCTCCTGTATTTACCTCCGTATCTACCCATACCTCCCGTATTTACCCCGTCTCCCCTGTATTTACCCCATATCTCCTCTGTATTTACCCCCGTATCTCCCCTGTATTAACCCCGTATCTCCCCCCATATCTCCCCTGTATTTACCCCGTATCTCCCCCAGTATTTACCCCGTATTAATCCTGTACCTCCCCCATATCTCCCCTGTATTTAGCCCGTATCTCCACTGTATTTACCCCATATCTCCCCATATTTACCCCCGTATCTCCCCTGTATTTACCCCCGTATCTCCCCAGTATTTACCCCCGTATCTCCCCTGTATTTACCCCGTATCTCCCGTATTTACCCCGTATCTCCCGTATTTACCCCGTATCTCACCTGTATTTACCCCGTATCTCCCCTGCATTAACCCCGTATCTCCCCTGCATTAACCCCGTATCTCCCCTGTATTAACCCCCATATCTCCCCTGTATTTACCCCCATATCTCCACTGTATTTACCCCCATATCTTCCCTGTATTTACCCCCATATCTCCCCTGTATTTACCCCCATATCTCCCCTGTATTAACCTCATATCTCCCCTGTATTAACCTCATATCTCCCCTGTATTAACCCCCGTATCTCCCCTGTATTTACCCCGTATCTCCCCTGTATTAACCCCACATCTCCCCTGTATTTACCCCCATATCTCCACTGTATTTACCCCCATATCTTCCCTGTATTTACCCCCATATCTCCCCTGTATTTACCCCCATATCTCCCCTGTATTAACCTCATATCTCCCCTGTATTAACCTCATATCTCCCCTGTATTAACCCCCATATCTCCCTTGTATTTACCCCGTATCTCCCCTGTATTAACCCCGCATCTCCCCTGTATTAACCCCGCATCTCCCGTATTAACCCCACATCTCCCCTGTATTAACCCCGTATCTCCCCTGTATTTATCCCCGTATCTTCCCTGTATTTACCCCCATATTTACCCCGTATCTCCCCTGTATTAACCCCAGTATCTCACCTGTATTAACCCCAGTATCTAACCTGTATTAACCCCCGTATCTCACCTGTATTAACCCCCGTATCACACCTGTATTAACCCCCGTATCTCACCTGTATTAGCCCCCGTATCTCACCTGTATTAGCCCCCGTATCTCACCTGTATTAACCCCCATATCTCACCTGTATTAACTCCCATATCTCACCTGTATTTACCCCTGTATTTAACCCCCGTATTAACCCCCGTATCTCACCTGTATTTACCCCTGTATTTAACCCTGTATTAACCCCCGTATCTCCCCCTGTATTAACCCCTATATCTCCTCCTGTATTAACCCCATATCTCCCCTGTATTAACCCCCGTATCTCACCTGTATTTACCCCTGTATTTAACCCCCATATCTCCCCCTGTATTTACCCCGTATCCCCCCCAGCCCCGGGTTGCCCACCTGCAGCTGGATGCTGCAGCGCCTCCTCTCCCCGCGGGGGCTGCGGCCGATGATGGCCTGGAACCAGCGCTGCCGGGGCCCGAGTGCGGGGGGCAGCGGGTGGAAGAGGGTGTGCGGCGGGGCCGAGGCGGGGGAGCGGCGGCAGGCGGGGACACAGCAGCGGGGCAGCGGGGGCAGGGGGGCGGCGGGGCCGGGGGACGGGGAGCGGCGGCGAGCCCGGGGAGCCGAGCGGCGGGGCCGGGGGCGGCTGGCGGGGGGGCGGCGGCTCTTCCCGCGGGGCCTGGGGCCGGGCAGCGAGGCCGAGGCGGCGGGGCCGGCGAGCGGGGCGGAGGAGCCGGGGGAGCCTCGGGCCGCCATGTCCAAACAAGATGGCGGATGTGGGCACCTTCCATCCCCGAGCGGGGAGTCCTCCAGCCCCGCCCCCTGGGCCGGGGAGTCCTCCAGCCCCGCCCCCTGGGCCGGGGAGTCCTCCAGGCCCGCCCCCATGGCCAGGGGAGTACTCCAGCTCCGCCCCAAGAGCAAGAGAGTCCTCCAACCCCGCCCCCTGACCGAGGGAGCCATCCAGCCCCGCCCCATGGAACAGGGAATCCTCCAGCCCCGCCCCCTGGGCCGGGGAGTCCTCCAGGCCCGCCCCCATGGCCAGGGGAGTACTCCAGCCCCGCCCCCTGGGCCAGGGAGTCCTCCAGCCCCGCCCCCATGGACTGGGGAGTACTCCAGCCCCGCCCCCAGGGAAAGGGAGTCCTCCAGCCCCGCCCCCTGGCCCGGGGAGTACTCCAGCCCCGCCCCATGGAACAGGGAATCCTCCAGCCCCGCCCCCAGGACCCGGTGAGTCCTCCAGCCCCGCCCCCAGGACCAGGTGAGTCCTCCAACCCCGCCCCCTGGCCGAGGGAGTCCTCCAGCCCCGCCCCATGGCACAGGGAATCATCCAGCCCCGCCCCCAGGACCCGGTTAGTCCCCCAGCCCCGCCCGCAGGACCAGGTGAGTCCTCCAGTCCCGCCCCCAGGACACAGGTCCTCCAGCCCCGCCCCCTCGACACAGGTCCGCCAGCCGCGCCCCCAGGACACAGGTCCTCCAGCCCCGCCCCCTGGACACAGGTCCTCCAGCCCCGCCCCCAGGACCCGGTTAGTCCCCCAGCCCCGCCCGCAGGACCAGGTGAGTCCTCCAGTCCCGCCCCCAGGACACAGGTCCTCCAGCCCCGCCCCCTCGACACAGGTCCGCCAGCCGCGCCCCCAGGACACAGGTCCTCCAGCCCCGCCCCCTGGAAACAGGTCCTCCAGTCCCGCCCCCAGGACACAGGTCCTCCAGCCCCGCCCCCAGGACACAGGTCCTCCAGCCCCGCCCCCTGGACACAGGTCCTCCAGCCCCGCCCCCTGGACACAGGTCCTCAAGCCCCGCCCCCTCGACAAATGTCCTCCAGCCCCGCCCCCAGGACACAGGTCCTCCAGCCACGCCCCCAGGACACAGGTCCTCCAGCCCCGCCCCCAGGACACAGGTCCTCCAGCCCCGCCCCCTGGACACAGGTCCTCCAGCCCCGCCCCCTGGACACAGGTCCTCCAGCCCCGCCCCCAGCGGGCGGAGTGACGGTTGGCGCTGGAAATGTCCGAGTGAAAGAAAAGCGGAGATTTCCCGCCAGGGGGAGCGGCAAATCCCACAGACAGCAGACCACCCGGCCCCTCCTGTCCCTGCTAGCCCAGAGTGCGGGACCCGCCCCCCCAGAGTGAGAGTGTGGGATTCACCCTCCCAGAGTGAGAGTGTGGGATTCACCCTCCCAGAGTGAGAGTGTGGGATTCACCCTCCCAGAGTGAGAGTGTGGGATTCACCACCCAGAGTGAGAGTGTGGGACTCACCCTCCCAGAGTGAGAGTGTGGGATTCACCCTCCCAGAGTGAGAGTGTGGGATTCACCCTCCCAGAGTGAGAGTGTGGAACTCACCCTCCCAGAGTGAGAGTGTGGGATTCACCCTCCCAGAGTGAGAGTGTGGAACTCACCCTCCCAGAGTGAGAGTGCGGGATTCACCCTCCCAGAGTGAGAGTGTGGGATTCACCACCCAGAGTGAGAGTGTGGGATTCACCACCCAGAGTGAGAGTGTGGAACTCACCCTCCCAGAGTGAGAGTGTGGGATTCACCACCCAGAGTGAGAGTGTGGGATTCACCCTCCCAGAGTGAGAGTGTGGGATTCACCCTCCCAGAGTGAGAGTGTGGGACTCACCCTCCCAGAGTGAGAGTGTGGGATTCTCCCTCCCAGAGTGAGAGTGTGGAACTCACCCTCCCAGAGTGAGAGTGTGGGATTCACCCTCCCAGAGTGAGAGTGTGGGATTCACCACCCAGAGTGAGAGTGTGGGATTCACCCTCCCAGAGTGAGAGTGTGGGATTCACCCTCCCAGAGTGAGAGTGTGGGACTCACCCTCTCAGAGTGAGAGTGTGGGATTCACCCTCCCAGAGTGAGAGTGCGGGATTCACCCTCCCAGAGTGAGAGTGTGGGATTCACCCTCCCAGAGTGAGAGTGTGGGATTCACCCTCCCAGAGTGAGAGTGTGGGATTCACCCTCCCAGAGTGAGAGTGTGGGATTCGCCCTCCCAGAGTGAGAGTGTGGGATTCGCCCTCCCAGAGTGAGAGTGTGGGATTCGCCCTCCCAGAGTGAGAGTGTGGGATTCGCCCTCCCAGGGCGAGAGTGCGGGATTCGCCCCCCCAGGGCGAGAGTGCGGGATTCGCCCTCCCAGGGCGAGAGTGCGGGATTCGCCCTCCCAGGGCGAGAGTGCGGGATTCGCCCTCCCAGGGCGAGAGTGCGGGATTCGCCCTCCCAGGGCGAGAGTGCGGGATTCGCCCTCCCAGGGCGAGAGTGCGGGATTCGCCCTCCCAGGGCGAGAGTGCGGGATTCGCCCTCCCAGGGCGAGAGTGCGGGATTCGCCCTCCCAGGGCGAGAGTGCGGGATTCGCCCTCCCAGGGCGAGAGTGCGGGATTCGCCCCCCCAGGGCGAGAGTGCGGGATTCGCCCTCCCAGGGCGAGAGTGCGGGATTCGCCCCCCCAGGGCGAGAGTGCGGGACTCACCCTTGAATGCAGGGGGACAGGCTGCCCGGTGTCTGAGTGTAAATGGGGAGAGGGTTAATCCCCGCTCCCTCTGATCTGGGTAGATCGCCACCTGCCCCGACTGTGTCTTGCGTTACTCCTTGTGTGTAGCACTTTCAAGATCAGAGGAGATTGTTTTGCGTCTGATATTGGGAGTCTTTTAACGGGATGGATTGATTGATACCTGGTCCTGACCGCCTGCTCTGCAGCTGTCCCAACAGCGTACATGACACGAGGCTCAGATTTAGGATGGGGGCAGAGAGCGGGATTGCGATAACACCACAGGTTAATCTCCCTGACCCACAGGCACATTCCTGCACACACATGTCGATTTGTCACAGTTAGACAGCGAGAGGGTGGAACAGCTGAGATCGAGTAACCACAATCGCTCGCCATAATCCCCCAAATCTCCTCATTTCATATAATAACCCCGCAGTCTCCCTGCCTGATTCCCTCCCAATTCCCAGGAATTAACCTCCCCAGGACAGGGACAGCACGGGGTTAGATACAGAGCAAAGCTCCCTCTACACTGTCCCCATCAAACACTCCCAGGACAGGGACAGCACGGGGTTAGATACAGAGTAAAGCTCCCTCTACACTGTCCCCCATCAAACACTCCCAGGACAGGTACAGCATGGGGTTAGATACAGAGTAAAGCTCCCTCTACACTGTCCCCCATCAAACACTCCCAGGACAGGGACAGCACGGGGTTAGATACAGAGTAAAGCTCCCTCTACACTGTCCCCATCAAACACTCCCAGGACAGGTACAGCACGGGGTTAGATACAGAGTAAAGCGCCCTCTACACTGTCCCCATCAAACACTCCCAGGACAGGGACAGCACGGGGTTAGATACAGAGTAAAGCTCCCTCTACACTGTCCCCATCAAACACTCCCAGGACAGGTACAGCACGGGGTTAGATACAGAGTAAAGCGCCCTCTACACTGTCCCCCATCAAACACTCCCAGGACAAGTACAGCACGGGGATAGATACAGAGTAAATCTCCCTCTACACTGTCCCCCATCAAACACTCCCAGGACAGGTACAGCACGGGGTTAGATACAGAGCAAAGCTCCCTCTACACTGTCCCCCATCAAACACTCCCAGGACAGGTACAGCACGGGGTTAGATACAGAGTAAAGCTCCCTCTACACTGTCCCCCATCAAACGCTCCCAGGACAGGTACAGCACGGGGTTAGATACAGAGTAAAGCTCCCTCTACACTGTCCCCCATCAAACACTCCCAGGACAGGTACAGCATGGGGTTAGATACAGAGTAAAGCTCCCTCTGCACTGTCCCCATCAAACACTCCCAGGACAGGTACAGCACGGGGTTAGATACAGAGCAAAGCTCCCTCTACACTGTTCCCCCATCAAACACTCCCAGGACAGGGACAGCACGGGGTTAGATACAGAGTAAAGCTCCCTCTACACTGTCCCCATCAAACACTCCCAGGACAGGTACAGCACGGGGTTAGATACAGAGTCAAGCTCCCTCCACACTGTCCCCCATCAAACACTCCCAGGACAGGTACAGCACGGGGTTACAGAGAACAAAGAACAGTACAGCACAGGAAACAGGCCCTTCGGCCCTCCAAGCCTGTGCCGCTCCTTGGTCCAACTAGACCAATCGTTTGTATCCCTCCATTCCCAGGCTGCTCATGTGACTATCCAGGAAAGTCTTAAACGATGTCAGCGTGCCTGCCTGCACCACCCTACTTGGCAGCGCATTCCAGGCCCCCACCACCCTCTGTGTAAAAAACGTCCCTCTGATGTCTGAGTTATACTTCGCCCCTCTCAGCTTGAGCCCGTGACCCCTCGTGATCGTCACCTCCGACCTGGGAAAAAGCTTCCCACTGTTCACCCTATCTATACCCTTCATAATCTTGTATACCTCTATTAGATCTCCCCTCATTCTCCGTCTTTCCAAGGAGAACAACCCCAGTCTACCCAATCTCTCCTCATAGCTAAGACCCTCCATACCAGGCAACATCCTGGTAAACCTTCTCTGCACTCTCTAACACCTCCACGTCCTTCTGGTAGTGCGGCGACCAGAACTGGACGCAGTATTCCAAATGTGGCCTAACCAGCGTTCTATACAGCTGCATCATCAGACTCCAGCTTTTATACTCTATACCCCGTCCTATAAAGGCAAGCATACCATATGCCTTCTTCACCACCTTCTCCACCTGTGTTGCCACCTTCAAGGATTTGTGGACTTGCACACCCAGGTCCCTCTGTGTTTCTATACTCCTGATGACTCTGCCATTTATTGTATAACTCCTCCCTACATTATTTCTTCCAAAATGCATCACTTCGCATTTATCCGGATTAAACTCCATCTGCCACCTCTCCGTCCAATTTTCCAGCCTATCTATATCCTGCTGTATTGCCTGACAATGCTCTTCGCTATCCGCAATTCCAGCCATCTTCGTGTCATCCGCAAACTTGCTGATAACACCAGTTACACCTTCTTCAAAATCATTTATATATATCACAAATAGCAGAGGTCCCAGTACAGAGCCCTGCGGAACACCACTGGTCACAGACCTCCAGCTGGAAAAAGACCCTTCGACCACTACCCTCTGTCTCCTATGGCCAAGCCAGTTCTCCACCCATCTAGCCACTTCTCCTTGTATCCCATGAGCCTTAACCTTCTTAACCAACCTGCCATGGGTTAGATACAGAGTAAAGCTCCCTCCACACTGTCCCCATCAAACACTCCCAGGACAGGTACAGCACGGGGTTAGATACAGAGTAAAGCTCCCTCTACACTGTCCCCCATCAAACACTCCCAGGACAGGTACAGCACGGGGTTAGATACAGAGTAAAGCTCCCTCTACACTGTCCCCATCAAACACTCCCAGGACAGGGACAGCACGGGGTTAGATACAGAGTAAAGCTCCCTCTACACTGTCCCCATCAAACACTCCCAGGACAGGTACAGCACGGGGTTAGATACAGAGTAAAGCTCCCTCTACACTGTCCCATCAAACACAGTAAGAAGTTTAAAAGCACGAGGTTAAAATCCAACAGGTTTATTTGGTAGCAAATGCCACTCGCTTTCGGAACGCTGCCCCTTCGTCAGGTGGAGTGTAGAAATGTTCACAAACAGGGCACAGAGACACAAACTCAATTTACAGAATAATGATTGGAATGCAGTCTTTACAGGTAATCAAGTCTTAAAGGTACAAACAATGTGAGTGGAGAGAGCATTAAGCACACGTTAAAGAGATGTGTATTGTCTCCAGACAGGACAGTTAGTGAGATTCTGCACATCCAGGCAAGCTGTGGGGGTTACAGATAGTGTGACATGAACCCAATATCCCGGTTGAGGCCGTCCTCATGTGTGCGGAACTTGGCTATCAGTCTCTGCTCAGCGACTCTGCGCTGTCGTGTGTCGTGAAGGCCGCCTTGGAGAACGCTTACCCGAAGATCAGAGGCCGAATGCCCGTGACCGCTGAAGTGTTCCCCCACAGGAAGAGAACAGTCTTGCCTGGTGATTGTCGAACAGTGTTCATTCATCCGTTGTCGTAGCGTCTGCATGGTTTCCCCAATGTACCATGCCTCGGGACATCCTTTCCTGCAGCGTATCAGGTAGACAATGTTGGCCGAGTTGCAAGAGTATGTACCGTGTACCTGGTGGATGGTGTTCTCACGTGAGATGCTGGCGTCCGTGTCGATGATCCGGCACGTCTTGCAGAGGTTGCTGTGGCAGGGTTGTGTGGTGTCGTGGTCACTGTTCTCCTGAAGGCTGGGTCGTTTGCTGCGGACAATGGTCTGTTTGAGGTTGTGCGGTTGTATGAAGGCAAGAAGTGGGGGTGTGGGGATGGCCTTGGCGAGATGTTCGTCTTCATCAATGACATGTTGAAGGCTCCGGAGGAGATGCCGTAGCTTCTCTGCTCCGAGGAAGTACTGGACGATGAAGGGTACTCTGTCCACCGTGTCCCGTGTTTGTCTTCTGAGGAGGTCGGTGCGGTTTTTCGCTGTGACGCGTCAGAGTCGCTGAGCAGAAACTGATAGTCACGTTCCGCACACACGAGGACGGCCTCAACCTGTTGGACTTTAACCTGGTGTTAAACTTCTTACTGTGTTTACCCCAGTCCAACACCGGCATCTCCACATCATGACCATCAAACACTCCCAGGACAGGGACAGCACGGGGTTAGATACAGAGTAAAGCTCCCTCTACACTGTCCCCATCAAACACTCCCAGGACAGGGACAGCACGGGGTTAGATACAGAGTAAAGCTCCCTCTACACTGTCCCCATCAAACACTCCCAGGACAGGGACAGCACGGGGTTAGATACAGAGTAAAGCTCCCTCTACACTGTCCCCATCAAACACTCCCAGGACAGGTACAGCATGGGGTTAGATACAGAGTAAAGCTCCCTCTACACTGTCCCCCATCAAACACTCCCAGGACAGGGACAGCATGGGGTTAGATACAGAGTAAAGCTCCCTCTACACTGTCCCCCATCAAACACTCCCAGGACAGGTACAGCACGGGGTTAGATACAGAGTAAAGCTCCCTCTACATTGTCCCCATCAAACACTCCCAGGACAGGGACAGCATGGGGTTAGATACAGAGTAAAGCTCCCTCTACACTGTCCCCATCAATCACTCCCAGGACAGGTGCAGCACGGGGTTAGATACAGAGTAAAGCTCCCTCTACACTGTCCCCATCAAACACTCCCAGGACAGGTACAGCACGGGGTTAGATACAGAGTAAAGCTCCCTCTACACTGTCCCCATCAAACACTCCCAGGACAGGTACAGCACGGGGTTAGATACAGAGCAAAGCTCCCTCTACACTGTCCCCCATCAAACACTCCCAGGACAGGGACAGCACGGGGTTAGATACAGAGTAAAGCTCCCTCTACACTGTCCCCATCAAACACTCCCAGGACAGGTACAGCACGGGGTTAGATACAGAGTAAAGCTCCCTCTACACTGTCCCCATCAAACACTCCCAGGACAGGGACAGCACGGGGTTAGATACAGAGTAAAGCTCCCTCTACACTGTCCCCCATCAAACACTCCCAGGACAGGGACAGCACGGGGTTAGATACAGAGTAAAGCTCCCTCTACACTGTCCCCATCAAACACTCCCAGGACAGGTACAGCACGGGGTTAGATACAGAGTAAAGCTCCCTCTACACTGTCCCCATCAAACACTCCCAGGACAGGTACAGCATGGGGTTAGATACAGAGTAAAGCTCCCTCTACATTGTCCCCATCAAACACTCCCAGGACAGGGACAGCATGGGGTTAGATACAGAGTAAAGCTCCCTCTACACTGTCCCCATCAATCACTCCCAGGACAGGTGCAGCACGGGGTTAGATACAGAGTAAAGCTCCCTC
>NW_027593152.1:27500-35000 GCF_964213995.1 Mustelus asterias
GCACTCTCACACGCACTCTCACACGCTGTCTCACACGCACTCTCACACGCTCTCTCACACGCACTCTCACACACACTCTCACACGCACTCTCACACGCACTCTCACACGCACTCTCACACGCCCTCTCACACGCACTCTCACACGCTCTCTCACACGCACTCTCACACGCTCTCTCACATACACTCTCACACGCTCTCTCACACGCACTCTCACACGCTCTCTCACACGCACTCTCACACGCCCTCTCACACGCACTCTCACACGCACTCTCACACGCACTCTCACACACACTCTCACACGCTCTCTCACACACACTCTCACACGCTCTCTCACACGCACTCTCACACGCACTCTCACACGCACTATCACACACACTCTCACACGCTCTCTCACACGCACTCTCACACGCACTCTCACACGCACTCTCACACGCTCTCTCACACACACTCTCACACGCTCTCTCACACACACTCTCACACGCACTCTCACACGCTCTCTCACACGCACTCTCACACGCACTCTCACACGCTCTCTCACACACACTCTCACACGCTCTCTCACAAGCACTCTCACACGCTCTCTCACACACACTCTCACACGCTCTCTCACACGCACTCTCACACGCTCTCTCACACGCTCTCTCTCTCACACGCACTCTCACACGCTCTCTCACACGCACTCTCACACGCTCTCTCACACGGACTCTCACACGCACTCTCACACGCACTCTCACACGCTCTCTCACACGCACTCTCACACGCCCTCTCACACGCTCTCTCACACGCTCTCTCACACACACTCTCACACGCTCTCTCACACGCACTCTCACACGCTCTCTCACACGCTCTCTCTCTCACACGCTCTCTCACACGCTCTCTCACACACACTCTCACACGCACTCTCACACGCACTCTCACACGCACTCTCACACGCACTCTCACACGCACTCTCACACGCTCTCTCACACGCTCTCTCACACGCACTCTCACACGCACTCTCACACGCTCTCTCACACGCACTCTCACACACACTCTCACACGCTCTCTCACACGCCCTCTCACACGCACTCTCACACGCACTCTCACACGCACTCTCACACGCACTCTCACACGCCCTCTCACACGCACTCTCACACGCACTCTCACACGCACTCTCACACACACTCTCACACGCTCTCTCACACACACTCTCACACGCTCTCTCACACGCACTCTCACACGCACTCTCACACGCACTATCACACGCACTCTCACACGCTCTCTCACACGCACTCTCACACGCACTCTCACACGCACTCTCACACGCTCTCTCACACGCACTCTCACACGCTCTCTCACACGCTCTCTCACACGCTCTCTCACACGCACTCTCACACGCACTCTCACACGCTCTCTCACACGCACTCTCACACGCACTCTCACACGCTCTCTCACACGCTCTCTCACACACACTCTCACACGCTCTCTCACACGCACTCTCACACGCACTCTCACACGCTCTCTCACACGCTCTCTCACACACCCTCTCACACGCTCTCTCACACGCTCTCTCACACGCACTCTCACACGCACTCTCACACGCTCTCTCACACGCACTCTCACACGCTCTCTCACACGCTCTCTCACACGCACTCTCACACGCACTCTCACACGCACTCTCACACGCACTCTCACACGCACTCTCACACGCACTCTCACACGCTCTCTCACACGCTCTCTCACACACACTCTCACACGCTCTCTCACACACACTCTCACACGCACTCTCACACGCACTCTCACACGCACTCTCACACGCTCTCTCACACGCACTCTCACACGCACTCTCACACGCACTCTCACACACTCTCTCACACGCACTCTCACACGCTCTCTCACACGCACTCTCACACTCTCACACACACTCTCACACGCTCTCTCACACGCACTCTCACACGCTCTCTCACACGCACTCTCACACGCTCTCTCACACGCACTCTCACACGCTCTCTCACACGCACTCTCACACTCTCACACACACTCTCACACGCTCTCTCACACGCTCTCTCACACACACTCTCACACGCACTCTCACACGCACTCTCACACGCTCTCTCACACGCACTCTCACACTCTCACACACACTCTCACACGCTCTCTCACACGCACTCTCACACGCACTCTCACACGCACTCTCACACGCTCTCTCACACGCACTCTCACACGCACTCTCACACGCACTCTCACACGCTCTCTCACACGCTCTCTCACACACACTCTCACACGCTCTCTCACACACACTCTCACACGCACTCTCACACGCTCTCTCACACGCACTCTCACACGCACTCTCACACGCTCTCTCACACGCTCTCTCACATGCTCTCTCACACACACTCTCACACGCTCTCTCACACGCACTCTCACACGCACTCTCACACGCTCTCTCACACGCACTCTCACACTCTCACACACACTCTCACACGCTCTCTCACACGCACTCTCACACGCACTCTCACACGCACTCTCACACGCTCTCTCACACGCTCTCTCACACACACTCTCACACGCTCTCTCACACGCACTCTCACACGCACTCTCACACGCTCTCTCACACGCACTCTCACACTCTCACACACACTCTCACACGCTCTCTCACACGCACTCTCACACGCACTCTCATACGCACTCTCACACGCTCTCTCACACGCTCTCTCACACGCTCTCTCACACGCTCTCTCACACGCTCTCTCACACGCTCTCTCACACGCTCTCTCACACGCTCTCTCACACACACTCTCACACGCACTCTCACACACCCTCTCACACGCACTCTCACACGCTCTCTCACACGCTCTCTCACACGCTCTCTCACACACACTCTCACACGCACTCTCACACACCCTCTCACACGCACTCTCACACGCTCTCTCACACGCACTCTCACACGCACTCTCACACGCACTCTCACACGCACTCTCACACGCACTCTCACACGCACTCTCACACGCACTCTCACACGCACTCTCACACGCTCTCTCACACGCTCTCTCACACACACTCTCACACGCTCTCTCACACACACTCTCACACGCACTCTCACACGCACTCTCACACACACTCTCACACGCTCTCTCACACGCACTCTCACACGCACTCTCACACGCACTCTCACACACTCTCTCACACGCACTCTCACACGCTCTCTCACACGCACTCTCACACTCTCACACACACTCTCACACGCTCTCTCACACGCACTCTCACACGCTCTCTCACACGCACTCTCACACACTCTCTCACACGCACTCTCACACGCTCTCTCACACGCACTCTCACACTCTCACACACACTCTCACACGCTCTCTCACACGCTCTCTCACACACACTCTCACACGCACTCTCACACGCACTCTCACACGCTCTCTCACACGCACTCTCACACTCTCACACACACTCTCACACGCTCTCTCACACGCACTCTCACACGCACTCTCACACGCTCTCTCACACGCACTCTCACACGCACTCTCACACGCTCTCTCACACGCACTCTCACACGCACTCTCACACGCACTCTCACACGCTCTCTCACACGCTCTCTCACACACACTCTCACACGCTCTCTCACACACACTCTCACACGCACTCTCACACGCTCTCTCACACGCACTCTCACACGCACTCTCACACGCTCTCTCACACGCTCTCTCACACGCTCTCTCACACACACTCTCACACGCTCTCTCACACGCACTCTCACACGCACTCTCACACGCTCTCTCACACGCACTCTCACACTCTCACACACACTCTCACACGCTCTCTCACACGCACTCTCACACGCACTCTCACACGCACTCTCACACGCTCTCTCACACGCTCTCTCACACCCACTCTCACACGCTCTCTCACACGCACTCTCACACGCACTCTCACACGCTCTCTCACACGCACTCTCACACTCTCACACACACTCTCACACGCTCTCTCACACGCACTCTCACACGCACTCTCATACGCACTCTCACACGCTCTCTCACACGCTCTCTCACACGCTCTCTCACACGCTCTCTCACACGCTCTCTCACACGCTCTCTCACATGCTCTCTCACACGCACTCTCACACGCTCTCTCACACACACTCTCACACGCACTCTCACACACCCTCTCACACGCTCTCTCACACGCACTCTCACACGCTCTCTCACACGCTCTCTCACACGCTCTCTCACACACACTCTCACACGCACTCTCACACACCCTCTCACACGCACTCTCACACGCTCTCTCACACGCACTCTCACACGCACTCTCACACGCACTCTCACATGCACTCTCACACGCTCTCTCACACGCACTCTCACACGCACTCTCACACGCCCTCTCACACGCACTCTCACACGCTCTCTCACACGCCCTCTCACACGCTCTCTCTCACACGCTCTCTCACACGCACTCTCACACGCTCTCTCACACGCTCTCCCTCACACGCTCTCTCACACGCTCTCTCACACGCTCTCTCACACGCTCTCTCACACGCTCTCTCACACGCACTCTCACACGCTCTCTCACACGCTCTCCCTCACACGCTCACTCACACGCTCTCTCACACGCTCTCTCACACGCCCTCTCACACGCACTCTCACACGCTCTCTCACACGCTCTCCCTCACACGCTCTCTCACACGCTCTCTCACACGCTCTCCCTCACACGCTCTCTCACACGCTCTCTCACACGCACTCTCACACACACTCTCACACGCACTCTCACACGCTCTCTCACACGCTCTCTCACACGCTCTCTCACACGCACTCTCACACGCACTCTCACACGCTCTCTCACACGCACTCTCACACGCTCTCCCTCACACGCACTCTCACACGCTCTCTCACACGCCCTCTCACACACACTCTCACACGCCCTCTCACACACACTCTCACACGCACTCTCACACGCACTCTCACACGCTCTCTCACACGCACTCTCACACTCTCTCTCACACACACTCTCACACGCTCTCTCACACGCTCTCTCACACGCACTCTCACACGCTCTCTCACACGCACTCTCACACGCCCTCTCACACTCTCTCTCACACACACTCTCACACGCTCTCTCACACACACTCTCACACGCACTCTCACACGCACTCTCACACGCTCTCTCACACACTCTCACACACACTCTCACACACACTCTCACACACACTCTCACACGCTCTCTCACACACACTCTCACACGCTCTCTCACACGCTCTCTCACACGCTCTCTCACACGCTCTCTCACACGCTCTCTCACACGCACTCTCACACGCTCTCTCACACACTCTCTCACACGCACTCTCACACGCACTCTCACACGCTCTCTCACACGCTCTCTCACACGCCCTCTCACACGCTCTCTCACACGCTCTCTCACACGCTCTCTCACACACTCTCACACACACTCTCACACACACTCTCACACGCACTCTCACACGCTCTCTCACACGCTCTCTCACACGCTCTCTCACACGCTCTCTCACACGCCCTCTCACACGCACTCTCACACGCTCTCTCACAAGCTCTCTCACATGCACTCTCACACGCTCTCTCACACACACTCTCACACGCTCTCTCACACGCTCTCTCACACGCACTCTCACACGCTCTCTCACACACACTCTCACACGCTCTCTCACACACACTCTCACACGCTCTCTCACACGCTCTCTCACACGCACTCTCACACGCACTCTCACACGCTCTCTCACACACTCTCTCACACGCACTCTCACACGCACTCTCACACGCACTCTCACACGCACTCTCACACACGCTCTCACACGCACTCTCACACGCCCTCTCACACGCTCTCTCACACGTTCTCTCACACGCCCTCTCACACACTCTCTCACACACTCTCTCACACGCTCTCTCACACGCCCTCTCACACGCTCTCTCACACGCCCTCTCACACGCTCTCTCACACGCGCTCTCACACGCACTCTCACACACTCTCTCACACACTCTCTCACACGCACTCTCACACACTCTCTCACACGTTCTCTCACACGCTCTCTCACACGCACTCTCACACACTCTCTCACACGCTCTCTCACACGCTCTCTCACACGCCCTCTCACACGCCCTCTCACACGCCCTCTCACACGCACTCTCACACGCTCTCTCACACGCACTCTCACACGCTCTCTCACACGCACTCTCACACGCTCTCTCACACGCTCTCTCACACGCTCTCTCACACGCTCTCTCACACGCTCTCTCACACGCTCTCTCACACGCTCTCTCACACGCACTCTCACACGCTCTCTCACACGCTCTCTCACACGCTCTCTCACACGGTCTCTCACACGCACTCTCACACGCTCTCTCACACACTCTCTCACACGCTCTCTCACACGCTCTCTCACACGGTCTCTCACACGCACTCTCACACGCTCTCTCACACGCTCTCTCACACGCTCTCTCACACGGTCTCTCACACGCACTCTCACACGCTCTCTCACACGCTCTCTCACACGCACTCTCACACGCTCTCTCACACGCTCTCTCACACGCACTCTCACACGCACTCTCACACGCTCTCTCACACGCTCTCTCACACTCTCTCTCACACACACTCTCACACGCTCTCTCACACGCACTCTCACACGCTCTCTCACACTCTCTCTCACACACACTCTCACACGCTCTCTCACACGGTCTCTCACACGCACTCTCACACGCTCTCTCACACGCTCTCTCACACGCACTCTCACACGCTCTCTCACACGCTCTCTCACACGCACTCTCACACGCCCTCTCACACGCTCTCTCACACGCACTCTCACACGCTCTCTCACACGCTCTCTCACACGCTCTCTCACACGCACTCTCACACGCTCTCTCACACGCACTCTCACACGCTCTCTCACACACTCTCTCACACACACTCTCACACGCTCTCTCACACGCACTCTCACACGCTCTCTCACACACTCTCTCACACACTCTCTCACACGCTCTCTCACACGGTCTCTCACACGCACTCTCACACGCTCTCTCACACGCTCTCTCACACACTCTCTCACACACTCTCTCACACGCTCTCTCACACGCACTCTCACACGCTCTCTCACACACTCTCTCACACACGCTCTCTCACACGCTCTCTCACACGCGCTCTCACACGCCCTCTCACACGCACTCTCACACACTCTCACACACGCTCTCTCACACGCTCTCTCACACGCTCTCTCACACGCTCTCTCACACGCACTCTCACACTCTCTCTCACACGCTCTCTCACACGCTCTCTCACACGCCCTCTCACACGCACTCTCACACACTCTCACACACGCTCTCTCACACGCTCTCTCACACGCACTCTCACACACTCTCACACACGCTCTCTCACACGCTCTCTCACACGCTCTCTCACACGCTCTCTCACACGCACTCTCACACTCTCTCTCACACGCTCTCTCACACGCTCTCTCACACGCCCTCTCACACGCACTCTCACACACTCTCACAC
>NW_027593153.1:0-37575 GCF_964213995.1 Mustelus asterias
TTCCTCCCACACTCCGAAAGATGTGTAGGTTAGGGGGATTGGCCATGTTAAATTGTCCCTTAGTGTCCAAAGATGTACAGGTTAGGTGGATTGGCTATGCTAAATTGTCCCTTAGTGTCCAAAGATGTACAGGTTAGGTGGATTGGCTATGCTAAATTGTCCCTTAGTATCCAAAGATGTACAGATTAGGTGGATTGGCCATGCTAAATTGCCCCTTAGTATCCAAAGATGTGTAGGTTAGGTGGATTGGCCATGCTAAATTGCCCCTTAGTGTCCAACGATGTACAGGTTAGGTGGATTGGCTATGCTAAATTGCCCCTTAGTATCCAAAGATGTGCAGGTTAGGTGGATTGGCCATGCTAAATTGCCCCTTAGTGTCCAACGATGTACAGGTTAGGTGGATTGGCCATGCTAAATTGCCCCTTAGTATCCAAAGATGTGCAGGTTAGGTGGATTGGCCATGCTAAATTGCCCCTTAGTGTCCAACGATGTACAGGTTAGGTGGATTGGCCGTGCTAAATTGTCCCTTAGTGTCAACAGGCACATAGGTTAGGGGAATTAGTGGGGTGAACACGTGAGGTTACGGGGATCGGGCCTGGGTAAGAGCTGGTACAGACTCGATGGGCCAAATGGCCTCCTTCTGCACCGCAGGGATTCTATGATAATGACCATATAGATCAGTCTCGGTGACGATGGTTCGGGGAATTAACATTGGGACATCGGGGAGAATGCCCTGCCTTGTTTGTCCTCGAAACCAGCGGCTCCTTCACGCCCGCAGCAGAGGACGGGTAGCTGGCCGTTCACTTTACACGTCCCACCCGAACGACACCTCCAACAGCGCAGCACTCCCTCAGTACTGCACCCGAGAGCGCTTGGATTTCAGAGCTCGTGTGTCCAGAGTGGGAGAGCACGCAGGCTTGGGACATGCCAGGACTCGAGTTAACTTTATTTATTAGTGTCACAAGTCGGCTTACATTCACACTGCAATGAAGCTACTGTGAAAATCCCCCTAGTCGCCACACTCCGGCGCCTGTTCGGGTAACACTGAGGGAGAATTTAGCACGGCCCGATGCACCCTAACCAGCACGCCTTTCGGACTGTGGGAGGAAACCGGAGCACCCGGAGGAAACCCACGCAGACACGGGGGGGGGAGAACGTGCAGACTCCGCACAGACAGTGACCCGAGCAGGGAATCGAACCCGGGTCCCTGGTGCCGTGAGGCAGCAGCAGTGCTAACCCACTGTGCCACCCGTAGTAGATGACAGACAGGCTTTGGGGAGTCGGGAGGCGAGCTACTCTCCACAGAATTCCCAGCCTCAGAACCTCGGTCCATGCAAAGAAACACAGGGACAATTTTTATATAAATTCTTAATGCGCTGACTGTGATCAATGCAAAGGTCCGTGTGCCAAACAGGACAAACTCCCATCTTCCATATTTTTATGCTGAGTCTGGTCTGCAGTACTTGGGTCAGAGTGGCGGTGAATGGGTGAGGCAGGGAAAAGACATCAACCACTTCTCTGTTTATTAAACTGTGGCTTAGGGTCTGTAAACAATCGCTAATTGTCTTCAGTTTTCAAGTTTGTTTATTAGTGTGACAAGTCGGCTTACATTAACACTGCAATGAAGTTCGTGTGAAAATCCCCCGAGTCGCCACACTCCGGCACCTGTTCGGGTAACACTGAGGGAGAATTTAGCACGGTCAATGCACCCGAACCAGCACGTCTTTCAGACTGTGGGAGGAAACCGGAGCACCCGGAGGAAACCCACGCAGACACGGGGAGAACGTGCAGACTCCGCACAGGCAGTGACCCAAGGCCGGGAATCGAACCCGGGTCCCTGGCGCTGTGAAGCAGAAGAGCTAACCCACTGTGCCACCCATTATCAACCACATTGCTGTGGTCCTGGAGTCACATGGAGGCCACACCAGATGAGGAAAGCAGATTTCCTTCCCTCAAGGACATGAGTGAACCAGATGGGGTTTTTACGGCAACTGAGAATGGTTTCATAGCTTCCAAGTTGCAGTTGTATAAATTGGAATCGTCAGTAAAGCTTACATTAACACTGCAATGAAGTTACTGTGAAAATCCCCTCGTCGCCACACTCCGGCGCCTGTTCGGGTAACACTGAGGGAGAATTTAGCACGGCCAACGCACCCTAACCAGCATTTCGGGAGGAATCAAAAAAGGTTTGCACCCGGGAGGAAACCCACGCAGACACGGGGGGAGAACATAAGAACATAAGAAATAGGAGCAGGAGTAGGCCATCTAGCCCCTCGAGCCTGCCCCGCCATTCAATAAGATCATGGCTGATCTGACGTGGATCAGTACCACTTACCCGCCTGATCCCCATAACCCTTAATTCCCTTACCGATCAGGAATCCATCCATCCGCGCTTTAAACATATTCAGCGAGGTAGCCTCCACCACCTCAGTGGGCAGAGAATTCCAGAGATTCACCACCTTCTGGGAGAAGAAGTTCCTCCTCAACTCTGTCTTAAACCGACCCCCCTTTATTTTGAGGCTGTGTCCTCTAGTTTTAACTTCCTTACTAAGTGGAAAGAATCTCTCCGCCTCCACCCTATCCAGCCCCCGCATTATCTTATAAGTCTCCATAAGATCCCCCCTCATCCTTCTAAACTCCAACGAGTACAAACCCAATCTCCTCAGCCTCTCCTCATAATCCAAACCCCTCATCTCCGGTATCAACCTGGTGAACCTTCTCTGCACTCCCTCCAATGCCAATATATCCTTCCTCATATAAGGGGACCAATACTGCACACAGTATTCCAGCTGCGGCCTCACCAATGCCCTGTACAGGTGCATCAAGACATCCCTGCTTTTATATTCTATCCCCCTCGCAATATAGGCCAACATCCCATTTGCCTTCTTGATCACCTGTTGTACCTGCAGACTGGGCTTTTGCGTCTCATGCACAAGGACCCCCAGGTCCCTTTGCACGGTAGCATGTTTTAATTTGTTTCCATTGAACGTGCAGACTCCGCACAGACAGTGACCCCGAGGCCGGGAATCGAACCCGGGTCCCTGGCGCTGTGAGGCAGCAGTGCTTATGCAAAGTGGCTGCGGTTTTGTCCCAGTGCCACGCGACTCCCCGAGGCCACAGGGGAAAAAAAAATAATCAAAGGAAAGTGAGATGATCAATGGGGAGCGATGGATAGAAGTGCTTCAAAAGTAGATCAGCAAATTACACGCTGCAAATCTTATTCTGAACCATCTCCAGAAATAAGATGCGAGTTTTGTGTGGTTTGAAATTACAGCGAAACTGGTGATCTCAGCAGACCAGATACCCATAGAGTTTCTATCACACCTTTTTTTTTTTATTTCCTTCACACCCCACCCATCGTTCATCCTGAACAAGGCTCAAAGGTTGAGAATAGCTCCACTGCTGTTTAATTGATTAGTCTTTGCGTCTTTTTTTTATGGTAAGAAGTCTCACAACACAAGGTGAAAGTCCAACAGGTTTATTTGGTAGCACGAGCTCTCGGAGTGTCACTCCTTCATCAGGTTTTTTTTTTTATGGACATGGGCGTCGCTGGCTGGGCCCAGCATTTATTGCCCATCCCTAGTTGCCCTTGGAGGGCAGTTGAGAGTCAACCACATTGGCTGTGGCTCTGGAGTCACGTGTAGGCCAGACCGGGGTAAGGACGGCAGATTTCCTTCCCTAAAAAAGGACATTAGTGAACCAGATGGGATGCAATGGCAAAATGCAGATGCAATGACAAAACTTTTTTGAGCTTAAATGTTAGTTGCTCAATTGTAGGAACTAACTATGCAGGGAGGCTGCAGAGGAATAGAATAGAATCCCAACAGCGCAGAAGGAGGCCATTCGGCCCATCGAGTCTGCACCAACCACAATCCCATCCAGGCCCTATCCCCCTAACACCACATATTTACCCTGCTAATCTCCCAGACACTTGAGGGGCAATTTAGCATAGCCAATCCACCTAACCTATACATCTTTGGATACTAAGGGGCAATTTAGCATGGCCAATCCACCTAACCTACACATCTTTGGATACTAAGGGGCAATTTAGCATGGCCAATCCACCTAACCTGCACATTTTTGGATACTATGGGGCAATTTAGCATGGCCAATCCACCTAACCTGCACATCTTTGGATACTGAGGGGCAATTTAGCATGGCCAATCCACCTAACCTGCACATCTTTGGATACTAAGGGGCAATTTAGCATGGCCAATCCACCTAACCTACACATCTTTGGATACTAAGGGGCAATTTAGCATGGCCAATCCACCTAACCTACACATCTTTGGATACTAAGGGGCAATTTAGCATGGCCAATCCACCTAACCTGCACATCTTTGGATACTAAGGGGCAATTTAGCATGGCCAATCCACCTAACCTACACATCTTTGGATACTAAGGGGCAATTTAGCATGGCCAATCCACCTTACCTGCACTCTTTGAACACCAAGTGACTCCTGCTCTGTCCAAGACCGCAAGGAACTACAAAGGGTCGTGAATGTAGCCCAATCCATCACGCAAACCAGCCTCCCAACCATTGACTCTGTCTACACTTCCCGCTGCCTCGGGAAAAGCAGCCAGCATAATTAAGGACCCCACGCACCCCGGACATAGAATCATAGAAACCTGACAATGCAAAAAGAGGACAAGTGGCCCATCGAGTCTGCACCGACCACAATCCCAACCAGGCCCTACCCCCATGTCCCTACATATTTACCCACTAATCCCTCTAACCTACACATCTCAGGACACTAAGGGGCAATTTTTAGCATGGCCAATTAACCTAACCCGCATAACCGGAGCACCTGGAGGAAACCCACGCAGACACAGGGGGTAGAACGTGCGACTCCACACAGACATTGTCTCTTCCACCTTCTCCCGTCAGGAAAAAGATACAAAAGTCTGAGGTCACGTACCAACCGACTCAAGAACAGCTTCTTCCCTGCTGCTGTCAGACTTTTGAATGGACCTACCTCACATCAAGTTGATCTTTCTCTACACCCTAGCTATGACTGTAACACTACATTCTGCACTCTCTCCTTTCCTTCTCTATGAACGGTATGCTTTGTCTGTATTGCGTGCAAGAAACAATACTTTTCACTGTATCCCAATACATGTGACAATAATAAATCAAATCAAATTTAGCATGGCCAATCCACCTAACCTGGCACATCTTTGGATTGTGGGAGGAAACCGGAGCACCCGGAGGAAATTCATGCAGACACGGTGGGGGGCGGGGGTGGTTTGCAGACACAGACAGTGGCCCAAGCCGGGAATCGAACCCGGGTCCCTGGCGCCGTGAGGTAGCAGTGCCAACCACTGTGCCACTGTGTTACCCAAATTGTTGAATCCTTCTTTAAGACTGATGTTTATTGCTCTGTTTAGCTCAGAGATGGACTAGCTATTTCTAAAATAGTGCCCGTATGCGTCATTACCAACCCAATGGATCAAATGTAGAAGTAGACGCAAACAATTCGCAGAATAGCCACAAATAAATAAAGTCAACACTTAGGACCCACTCCCGTTAAAGAGGGGCAGATTTACAGACTAACGTCAGTCACCTTTGAACCATACAGTGCAGAAGTGGCCCTTTGGCCCATCGAGTCTGTACCAACACATGAGAAAGACCTGACCTGCCCACCTAATCCCATTTACCAGCACTTGGCCCATGGCCCTGAATGTTATGACGTGCCAAGGGCTCATCCGGGTATTTTTTAAAAGGATGCGAGGCATTCCCGCCTCCACCAGCCTCCCAGGCAGCACATTCCAGACCCTCACCACCCTCTGGGTAAAAGGGTTTATCCTCTCATCCCACCCTCTAAGCCTCCTGCCCCTCACCTTGAACCTACACCCCCTTGTGACTGAGCCTTCGACTAAGGCTCCTCATCCACTCTGTCCTTGCCCCTCATAACCTTGTACACCTCAATCAGGTCACCCCCTCAGTGTCCAATGAAAACAACCCAAGCCTAGCCAACTTCTCTCTTTATATTTCAAGGGCCTTTGGCAAGAGCCATTGACCCAAAATGTCAACTCCCTGTGTCTCTCGCTCTCAGCAAGAAGTCTCACAACACCAGGTTAAAGTCCAACAGGTTTATTTGGTAGCAAAAGCCACTAGCTTTCGGAGCACTGCTCCTTCGTCAGGTGAGTGGGAATTCTGTTCACAAACGGGGCATATAAAGACACAAACTCGATATACAAAATAATGGTTGGAATGCGAGTCTTTACAGGTAATCAAGTCTTAAAGGTACAGACAATGTGAATGGAGAGAGGGTTAAGCACAGGTTAAAGAGATGTGAATTAATTGACACTCATTCCAATTTGTAAATTGAGTTTGTGTCTTTATATGCCCTGCTTGCGAACAGAACTCCCACTCACCTGATGAAGGAGCAGTGCTCCGAAAGCTCGTGGCTTGTGCTACCAAATAAACCTGTTGGTCTTTAACCCTGGTGTTGTGAGACTTCTTACTGTGTTTACCCCAGTCCAACGCCGGCATCTCCACATCATCTCTCCCTCTCCACAGATACTCCCGGACCAGTCGGCATTTTCTGGGGGTTTTTTTTGTATACACGTACCAACCTTTCCTACATTGAGGCCTCGTTTGGGATAAGCCCACCCCCCCCCCCACCTTCCCCTCCCTCCCTCCCCTCCCTCCCCTCCTCCCCCTCTCCTCCCTCCCTCCCTCCCCCTCTCCTCCCTCCCTCCCTCCCCCTCTCCTCCCTCCCTCCCTCCCCCTCTCCTCCCTCCCTCCCTCCCTCCCCCCCTCACTCCCCCTCTCCTCCCTCCCTCCCCTCCCCTCCCCCGTCAAACATACAGCTGTCCCACCAACTCGGAGATACTCCAGGTCATTATTTACAGCCAGTTGTCGGGGCTGGACTGGGAGGGCCGCTTGGGGTGGGGTGGCAGGGGGTGGGGTGGCACGGAGGGAGGGTCTTTAAGCACGATAGTAAACATTCCTCACTCTCGGTGCACAGCGACACACATGCCAAGCGACAGGCCCCCCCCGGGCACCAATTCCACTCCGTGGAGCTCCTCCCCGACCCTTACTGGGAAGCTCCAGCAAAGAGGAGGAGCAAGGTGATCGACCGGTCAGTTACTCAGTCAGACAACAGGAATAGTAGCTTACCAAGAAATTATTTTCTGGGAAGCGAACGTGACTGGCACAAGCTCAGAGTTCACAGCCTGCATGAGGTCAAAGGAGTTGGGCTGTTATGTTACAATTGTACAAGACATTGGTAAGGCCACATTTGATTTGAGTTAATATTGTCACATGTATTAACATACAGTGAAAAGTATTGTTTCTTGCGCGCTATACAGACAAAGCATACCGTTCATAGAGTACATAGGGGAGAAGGATTTGATTTGTTGTCACATGTATTGGGATACAGTGAAAAGTATTGTTTCTTGCGCGCTATACAGACAAAGCATACCGTTCATAGAGTACATAGGGGAGAAGGGTTTGATTTATTATTGTCACGTATTGGGATACAGTGAAAAGTATTGTTTCTTGCGCGCTATACAAACAAAGCATACCGTTCATAGAGAAGGAAAGGAGAGAGTGCAGAATGTAGTGTTACAGTCATAGCTAGGGTGTAGAGAAAGATCAACTTAATGCGAGGTAGGTCCATTCAAAAGTCTGATGGCAGTAGGGAAGAAGCTGTTCTTGAGTCGGTTGGTACGTGACCTCAGACTTTTGTATCTTTTTTCCCCGAAGAAAGAAGGTGGAAGAGAGAATGTCCGGGGTGTGTGGGGTCCTTGATTATTCTGGCTGCTTTTCCCGAGGCAGCGGGAAGTGTAGACAGAGTCAACGGATGGGATGCTGGCTTGGAGTACTGCATACAATTCTGGTCGGCCTGCGATAGGAAGGATGTTATTAAACTGGAAAGGGGGCAAAAAAAGATTTACCAGCATGTTACCGGGACTGGAAGGCTTGAATTATAAGGATAGGCTGGGACTTTTTTTTTCCCTGGAGCATGGGAGGATGAAGGGTGACCTGAGAGGTCTATAAAATCATAATGGGCATAGATAAGCCGAAGTCTTCTCCCCAGGATAGGGGGGAGTCCAAAACTAGAGGGCGTAGGTTAAAGGAGAGAGGGGAAAGGGACTCAAGGGGCATCTTTTTCCCTCACACAGAGGGTGGTGCGTGTATGGAATAAGTTGCCTGGGGAGGTGGTAGAGGTGGGTCCAATGACAACATTGAAAAGACATTTGGACAGGGACATGGACAAGGAAAGGTTTAGAGGGATATGGGCCAAATGCAGGAAAATGGGACTAGTTCAGTTTAGGAAGCTGGTCAGCATGGACGAGTTGGGCCGAAGGGCCTGTTTTCCTGGCGTAGATCTCTATGACTCTACCCAAGTGCTGCAATTCATTACCACAGGGAGTAGTTTGGTGCCAAAACATTGAATGTATTCAAGAGGCGGCACGGTAGCACAGTGGTTAGCACTGCTGCCTCACAGCTCCAGGGACCTGGGTTCGATTCCCGGCTTGGGTCACTGTCTGTGTGGACTTTGCACCTTCTCCCCGTGTCTGCGTGGGTTTCCTCCCACAGTCCAAAGATGTGTGGGTTAGGTTGATTGACCATGCTAAAAAATTGCCCCTTAGTGTCCTGAGATGCGTAAGTTAGAGGGATTAGTGGGTAAATATGTAGGGATATGGAGGTAGGGCCTGGGTGGGATTGTGGTCGGTGCAGACTCGATGGGCCGAATGGCCTCTTTCTGTACTGTAGGGTTTCTATGATTCTATAGGCGTCACTTGGGGTGAATGGGACCAAAGGTTGGGGGGAGAAAGCAGGATTAGGCTATTGAGTTGGACGATCAGCCATGATTGCGATGAATGACGGAACAGGTTCGAAGGGCCAAATGGCCTCCTCCTGCTCCAATATTTCGAATAAATCAAATCAAATCCACCCCTGCTCCAAGCCCGGGAGCGCTCCCCAGGTCACTTATCACCACATACGTCCAGACACCTAGCTACGAGGCCTGGAGGGGCATGGTCACCTGGGTTGGGTTTGCGAAGGGGTGACCACGGGTAAGGATAGAAGAGCAACGCTTACCCCATTCACGCCCGCGGCCACGCAAACGGGCGCTCGTCGCTGTGGAGGGAGGGGCGGAGAACGGGCAATACTTCCCCTTGTCCAACACACGCGCCCCAATAACGGTTTTGGGAGGCAGTTAGAGCAGCACAGTGTGAAGATGCAGAAACTAGACTCCACCCCCAGCGACCACAAAAGCAAGGAAATGCGCTAAGCAAGAGGGCACACACGCATGCACACAAGGTCAAAGCAGCTCAAAGATTTCTGGTGTCACCCCACTGTGGTTTCACACCTCAATCTGCTAATGCTCTCACACACACACAGCTTGCAACCTCAGAATGCAAGAATAGAACACAGGATAGAGCAGGACGCCTACAGTGCAGAGAGAGGCCATTCGGCCCCTCGAGCCCACACTGGTCAACAATCCCACCCAGCGCCAATCCCCGTAACCCCATGTATTTACCCTGCTAAGCCCCCTGACACTCAGGGGCAATTTAGCATGGCCAATCCACCCAACTTATATGGTCGTGATCATAGAATCCCTGCGGCACAGGAGGCGGCCATTCAGCCCATCGAGTCTGCATCAGCTCTTAATCAGGCTCTATCCCAATAACTCCACGTGTTTACCCCACTAATTCTCCTAACCTGCACATCTTTGGACACAAAGGGGCAATTTAGCATGGCCAATCCACCTAACCCGCACATCTTTGGACACTAAGGGGCAATTAAGCATGGCCAATCCACCTAACCTGCACATCTTTAGATGCTAAGGGGCAATTTAGCATGACCAATCCACTTAATCTGCACATCTTTGGACACTAAGGGGCAATTTAGCATGACCAATCTACCCTAATCTGCACATCTTTAGATGCTAAGGGGCAATTTAGCATGGCCAACCCACCTAACCCGCACATCTTTGGACACAAAGGGGCAATTTAGCATGACCAATCCACTTAATCTGCACATCTTTGGACGCTAAGGGGCAATTTAACATGGCCAATCTACCTAACCTGCACATCCTTGAATGCTAAGAGGCAAATTAGCATGGCCAATCCACCGAACCTGCACTTCCTTTGGACACTAAGGGGCAAATTACATGACCAATCCACCCAATTTGCACATCTTTGGACTGCGGGAGGAAACCGGAGCACCCGGAGGAAACCCACGCAGACACGGGGAGAACGTGCAGACTCCACAAAGACAGTGACCCCAAGCCGGGAATCGAACTCGGTTCCCTGATGTTGTGAGGCAGCAGTGCTAGCTACTGTCCCGGGTAGAGTGGCCACAGGGAAAGGCAGGCGTATCAATGAATTGGGCTTGGAGTGAGTTGGGAGACTGGGGTGGGAGGGGGGGGGGGGGGACGCGCAGAGGAGAGTCGGTATTTACCAAAGCTTTGATGTGTAAATGACATCAAGAGCTGAGAGAAACAGTCTCACCAGAGTCCTACTCTGGCAACCGCACAACAACTCATAACCCGAGCCAGTCACCTGACGCTTCCCTCTCTAGCCCAGGGCACTGAGGCTAAGCATTGAGCCGCTGCCAACACCCTGGCACAGATCAAACCTCGGCAGCACTCTCCTCATGTGAGGGGAGATCTGATAGAAACGTACAAGATTATGAAGGGAATAGATAAGATAGAAGCAGGGAGGTTGTTTCCACTGGCGGGTGAAACTAGAACGAGGGGGCACGGCCTCAAAATAAGGGGGAGCAGATTTAGGACTGAGTTGAGGAGGAACTTCTTCACACAAAGGGTTGTGAATCTGTGGGATTCCCTGCCCAGTGAAGCAGTTGAGGCTACCTCATTGAATGTTTTTAAGGCAAGGATAGATAGATTTTTGAACAGTAAAGGAATTAAGGGTTATGGTGAGCGGGCGGGTAAGTGGAGCTGAGTCCACAAAAAGATCAGCCATGATCTTATTGAATGGCGGAGCAGGCTCGAGGGGCCAGATGGCCTACTCCTGCTCCGAGCCCTTATGTTCTTATGTCTCAGAGTCTTTAATTTCCTGGCCCCATTGCAGAGGCTAGAGGAGGAGAGAAAAATCCCGAGGGTACAATGGAGGGGGGAGGGAGGTGCCACACTGCCTGAGATGCCCATTCCCTTGGACAAGAGGTTGAACCAAATCTACCTTTGACCTTCTCTGGTCAGACCCCATTTGGAGTATTGAGAGCAGTTTTGGGCCCCGTACCCAAGGATGGATGTGCTGGCCTTGGAAGAGGTCCACAAAAATGATCCCAGGAATGAAGGGTTTGTCATATGAGAACCGTTTGAGGACTCTGGGTCTGTACTCGATGGAGTTTAGAAGGATGAGGGGGGGGGGGATCGATCTTATTGAAACTTACAGAATAAAGTTTAAAAGTTTTTATTTCTTAGTCACGAGTAAGGCTTACATTAACACTGCAACAAAGTTACTGTGAAATTCCCCTAGCCGCCACAGTCTGGCGCCTGTTCGGGGTCAATGCACCCTAACCAGCACATCTTTCAGGATGTGGGAGGAAATCGGAGCACCCGGAGGAAACTCACGCAGATACGGGGGTAGAATGTGCGAACTCCACACAGACAGTGACCCAAGCGGGAATTGAACCCAGGTCCACGGCGCTGTGAAGCAGCAGTGCTAACCACTGTGCTTCCGTACCGCCCCAGAATACTGAGAGGTCTAGATAGAGTGGACGTGGAGAGGATGTTTCCACTAGTGGGAGAGACTAGAACTCGAGGGCACTGCCTCAGAGTGAAGGGACGCTCCTTTAAAACAGAGATGAGGGGGAATTTCTTCAGCCAGAGGGTGGTGAATCTGTGGAACTCTTTGCCGCAGAAGGCTGTGGAGGCCGGGTCATCGAGTGTCTTTGAGACAGAGATAGATAGGTTCTTGATTAATGAGGGGATCAGGGATTAGGGGAAAAGGCAGGAGAATGGGGATGAGGAAAATATCAGCCTTGATTGAATGGCGGAGCAGACTCGATGGGCCGAGTAGCCTAATTCTGTCCCTATATCTTATGGTCTCTCAACACATCCCAGGGACACTATATGGGAAGAGGAGCAGGGGAGTTCTCTCCAGGATCCTGGGTCCAATGTAAGCGCGGCACAGTGGTTAGCACTGCTGCTTCACAGCGCCAGGGACCCGGGTTCGATTCCCGGCTTGGGTCACTGTCTGTGTGGAGTCTGCACGTTCTCCCCCCGTGTCTGCGTGAGTTTCCTCCGGGTGCTCCGGTTTCCTCCCACAGTCCGCAAGACGTGCCGGTTAGCATGCATTGGCTGTGCTAAATTCTCCCTCGGTGTTACCCGAACAGGCGCCGGAGTGTGGCGACTAGGGGGATTTTCACAGTAACTTCATTGCGGTGTTAATGTAAGCCTACTGATAGATAGATGAATAAACTTTAAATAAACGTACTAACCCTTCAACAGACGTCATTGAAAACAGACGACTGAGACCTTGGTCTCGTTGCTCTGTGCGCAAGTTCCACACAAGGGTCTGAAGCGATTCTGTCCAGAAGTATTTCATTAGCCGTGCAGCATTCGAGGGCAACCATTGCCATCCAAAGGCGCTATGTCAATGCAAGATCTTTACTACGACAGATAAGCTTTAAGCCCTAGACGCTCTGAATCAGATGCCACTCCGTTGCGCGCCGGATCTGACCTGACCATTTTCACAGACTGGCAAGGGGTGTTGGTAGGTTAACAGTTCACACCCTCGACACAAAGCCTTCCTCAGCACCATGACAACCACGGCACAATTCTCAACACTCCACTTCCCCTGTCAACCTTGGTACGGCTCCTGCTCTGTCCAAGACCGTGAGAACCTACAAAGAGGTTGTGAATGCAACCGGGAGCGACACTTGTAGCGCAGTGGTTAGCGCACTGCTACCTCGCAACGCCGTGCACCCGGGTCCGATTCCCGGCCTCGGGTCACAGTCTGCGTAGAGTCTGCACGTTCTCCCCGTGTCTGCGTGGGTTTCCTCCAGGTGCTCCGGTTTCCTCCCACAGTCCGAAAGGCGTGCTGGTTATAGAATAGAATCATAGAAACCCTACAGTGCAGAAAGAGGCCATTGGGCCCATCGAGTCTGCACCGACCCCAATTCCACCCAGAGCCTACCCCCATATCCCTACAGATTTACCCACTAACCTACGCATCTCAGGACACTAAGGGGCAATTTTAGCATGGCCAATCAACCTAACCCGCACATCTTTGGACTGTGGGAGGAAACTGGAGCACCCGGAGAAAACCCACGCAGACACGAGGAGAACGTGCAGACTCCACACAGACAGTGACCCAAGCCAGGAATCGAATCCTGGTCCCTGGATCTGTGAAGCAGCAGTGCTAACCACTGTGCTACCGTGCCGCTCATTATCTCATGGTTAGGGTGCATTGGCCGTGCTAAATTCTCCCTCAGTGTTACCCGAACAGGCGCCGGATTGTGGCGACGAGGGGATTTCCACAGTAACTTCATTGCAGTGTTAACGTAAGGCGACTTGTGACACTCATAAATAAACTTCAAAACTTAAATATATGGGAATCACGCCATAGAAATTGGTTGGGGCCAAAACGTTGTGAGACTTTAAGAAGAAATTTGCTGAATTGCCCCTCAGTGTCCCGGGATGTAGGTTAGAGGGAATAGCGGGGTAAATATATGGGGTCATGGAAATAGGCCCTGGGTGGGATTGCTGTCGGTGCAGGCTCGATGGGCTGAATGGCCTCCTTCTGCACTGTTGGGATTCTATGGTTCTGTGATATAGCTCTTGGGGCTAAAGGATCATGGGATATGGGGTGGGGGGGGGGGGGGCGGGAGGGGGAGGAAGGAGGCATCAGTAAATTGAATTTGATGTGGGTTATGGGGATAGAACCTGGGTGGGATTGTCGTCAGTGCAGGTTCGATGGGCCAAATGGCCTCCTTCTGCACTGTAGGGATTCTATGGTTCTGTGATATAGCTCTTGGGGCTAAAGGATCAAGGGATATGGGATGGGGGTGCTGGGAAGGCATCAGTAAATTGAATTTGACGTGGGGTTATGGAGATAGGCGGTTATGGGTGGCACGGTAGCACAGTGGTTAGCACTGCTGCTTCACAGCTCCAAGGACCTGGGTTCGATTCCCGGCTCGGGTCACTGTCTGTGCGGAGTCTGCACATTCTCCTCGTGTCTGCGTGGGTTTCCTCCAAGTGCTCCGGTTTCCTCCCACAGGCCAAAGATGTGCGGGTTAGGTTGATTGGCCATGATAAAATTGCCCCTTAGTTTCCTGAGATGCGTAGGTTAGAGGGATTAGCGGGTAAAATATGTAGGGATATGGGGTTAGGGCCTGGGTGGGATTGTGGTCGGTGCAGACTCGATGGGCTGAATGGCCTCTTTCTGCACTGTAGGGTTCTGTGATTCTGTGATAGGGCCTGGGTGGGATTGTTGTCGGAGCAGGCTCGATGGGCCGAACGGCCTCCTTCTGCACTGTAGGGATTCTATAATTTGAAATTCCCCCAGCCGCTGTGGCGGGATTTAAACTGCTGCCCTCAAGAACATTAGTCTGGGCCTCCTGGATCACGGGGTCCAAGCTATGTCGTCGGAACATGCCGTTGAGTGGAGGTCGGGCTGTCCATTTAAGTCACTACCCCGGCACTAAGCAACCATCACCAGGGACAAAGGAAGGAAGGAAGGGAGGGAGGGGTGGGGGACAACATCAGAGCCATCTATTTCTGTTAAGAGCCTGCTAAAACAGAACCTCCGTTTCTCTGCGAGGTCTCAGACACGCTCGCCCCTGCAACAAGCAGTGGTGGACGCCAGCACATCACACTCTGCCACACAAAGGACGGATCGCACACACTGATCAGAGATTACAATCAGAAAAAACCCACAAGTTACACTGCACAGACTTCCAGGCTGCATCTTTTCCCCAGCTGAGAGGCGCACTTGTCCATGAGCTGGGTACCCAGCTTCAGGTTTTCTAGGTGTCCAAATCACCAACAACCTGTCCCCCTCCCTCCACGCCGACACTATAGTTAAGAAAGCCCACCAACGCCTCGACTTCCTCAGGGGCCAAGGAAATTTGGCATCCCCGCTACGACTCTCACCAAAGTTTACAGATGCACCGTAGAAACCATCCTTTCTGGTTGTATCACAGCTTGGTCTGGGCTCCTGCTCTGCCCAAGACCACAAGAAACTACAAAGGGGTCGTGAACGAAGCCCAGTCCATCACGCAAACCAGCCTCCCACCCAATGACTCTGTCTACACTGTCAGAGGGTCAAGACCGAGGGAGTGACGCAGTCAGAGGATCAGTACTGAGGGAATGCTGCACCATTGGAGGGTCAGCACTGAGGGAGTGCTGCGCTGTCGGAGGGTCAGCACTGAGGGAGTGCTGCGCTGTCGGAGGGTCAGCACTGAGGGAGTGCTGCGCTGTCGGAGGGTCAGCACTGAGGGAGTGCTGCGCTGTCGGAGGGTCAGCACTGAGGGAGTGCTGCGCTGTCGGAGGGTCAGCGCTGAGGGAGTGCTGCGCTGTCGGAGGGTCAGTGCTGAGGGAATGCTGCACTATTGGAGGGTCAGCGCTGAGGGAGTGCTGCGCTGTCGGAGGGTCAGCACTGAGGGAGTGCTGCGCTGTCGGAGGGTCAGCACTGAGGGAGTGCTGCGCTGTCGGAGGGTCAGCACTGAGGGAGTGCTGCGCTGTCGGAGGGTCAGCACTGAGGGAGTGCTGCGCTGTCGGAGGGTCAGTGCTGAGGGAATGCTGCACTATTGGAGGGTCAGCGCTGAGGGAGTGCTGCGCTGTCGGAGGGTCAGCACTGAGGGAGTGCTGCGCTGTCGGAGGGTCAGCACTGAGGGAGTGCTGCACTATTGGAGGGTCAGCACTGAGGGAATGCTGCACTATTGGAGGGTCAGCACTGAGGGAGTGCTGCACTATTGGAGGGTCAGCACTGAGGGAATGCTGCACTATTGGAGGGTCAGCACTGAGGGAGTGCTGCACTGTCGGAGGGTCAGTACTGAGGGAATGCTGCACTATTGGAGGGTCAGCACTGAGGGAATGCTGCACTATTGGAGGGTCAGCACTGAGGGAATGCTGCACTATTGGAGGGTCAGCACTGAGGGAGTGCTGCACTATTGGAGGGTCAGCACTGAGGGAGTGCTGCACTATTGGAGGGTCAGCACTGAGGGAGTGCTGCACTATTGGAGGGTCAGTACTGAGGGAATGCTGCACTATTGGAGGGTCAGCACTGAGGGAGTGCTGCGCTGTCGGAGGGTCAGTACTGAGGACTGCAGAGCTGGAGGTGGTGGAAGAGGGGGTGGCACAGTGGCTAGCACTGCTGCCTCACAGCGCCAGGGACCCGGGTTCAATTCCCGGCTTGGGTCACTGTCTGTGTGGAGTCTGCACGTTCTCCCCCGTGTCTGCGTGGGTTTCCTCCGGGTGCCCCGGTTTCCTCTCACATCTTGAAGAAAACCAGCCTCCCATCCATTGACTCAGTCTACACTTCCCGCTGCCTCGGGGAAAAGCAGCCAGAATAATCAAGGACCCCCCACGCACCCCGGACATTCTCTCTTCCACCTTCTTCCTTCGGGAAAAAGATACAAAAGTCTGAGGTCACGTATCAACCGACTCAAGAATAGCTTCTTCCCTGCTGCCGTCAGACTTTTGAATGGACCTACCTCGCATTAAGTTGATCTTTCTCTACACGCTAGTTATGACTGTAACACTACATTCTGCACTCTCTCCTTTCCTTCTCTATGACCGGTATGCTTTGTTTTATAGTGCGCAAGAAACAATACTTTTCACTGTATCCCAATACATGTGACAATAATAAGTCCAATCAAATCGAAACCCACTCCAGAAATTGCCAGCTGCCCCCAAATTTAATTTTCATACCTTAACTTACGGGCGGCACGGTAGCACAGTGGGTTAGCACTGCTGCTTCACAGCTCCAGGGACCTGGGTTCGATTCCCGGCTTGGGTCACTGTCTGTGTGGAGTTTGCACCTTCTCCCCGTGTCTGCGTGGGTTTCCTCCGGGTGCTCCGGTTTCCTCCCACACTCCAAAGATGTGCGGGTTAGGTTGATTGGCCATGCTAAAATTGCCCCTTAGTATCCCGAGATGTGTCGGTTAGAGGGATTAGTGGGTAAAATATGTAGGGATAAGGGGGTAGGGCCTGGGTGGGATTGTGGTCGGTGCAGACTCGATGGGCCAAATGGCCTCTTTCTGCACTGTAGGGTATCTATCTATCTATCTAATGGAACAGACAGAAGCATCCAACATTACTCATGCAAAGGAATAGAAAGTCTACCATCAGGAGTTAGTGTCGGAAGTGGGATTATTTGACTGTTCCAACACCTCTTTATTTTATTCGTTCATGGGATGTGGACATTGCTGGCTGGGCCAGCACTTCTTGCCCATCTGAGGGCATTTAACAGTCAACCACAACAGCAGCACTTGTAGCACAGTGGTTAGCACTGCTGTCTCACAGCACCAGGGACCCGGGTTCGATTCCCAGCTTGGGTCACTGTCTGTGTGGAGTCTGCACGTTCTCCCCCTCTCGTGTCTGTGTGGGGTCCCTCCGGGTGTTCCGGTTTCCTCCCGCAGTCCAAAAGACGTGCTGGTGAGGTGGTTTTGGCTTTGACACGGGGCGCCACGGTAGCACAGTGGTTAGCACTGCTGCTTCACAGCTCCAGGGACCTGGGTTCGATTCCCGGTTTGGGGTCACTGTCTGTGTGGAGTTTGCACATTCTCCTCGTGTCTGCGTGGGTTTCCTCCGGGTGCTCCGGTTTCCTCCCACAGTCCAAAGATGTGCAGGTTAGGTTGATTGGCCATGCTAAAATTGCCCCTTAGTGTCCTGGGGTGCATAGATTAGAGGGATTAGCGGGTAAAATATGTAGGGATATGGGGGTAGGGCCTGGGTGGGATTGTGGCCGGTGCAGACTCGATGGGCCGAATAGCCTCTTTCTGTACTGTAGGGTTTCTATGATTCTTCTATGATGAAGGGTCAACTGGGCTCAAAACGTCAGCTCTTTTCTCTCCTTACAGATATTGCCAGACCTGCTGAGATTTTCCAGCGTTTTCTCTTTTTGGGGGCATTGGCCGTGCTAAATTCTCCCTCACTGTTACCCGAACAGGCGCCGGAGTGTGGCGACTAGGGGATTTTCACAGTACAAAGAACAAAGAACAAAACAGCACAGGAACAGGCCCGGCCCTCCAAGCCCGCGCCGCTCCCCGGTCCAGGATTGAATCCTGAATCCAGGATCCCCGCCCAATTTTCCAGCCTATCGACATACCAATATCCTATCCACCGAGCTGTCTCTCACAGCTACGATGCTTTGTTCATTACAACCTATTAACTCACCCCCACCCCCCCATTCCAGACCATGTGATCTCCAGGGAGAGGCGAAAACCCAGAGTGAAAAACCCCAGGGCCAATATGGGGAAAAAAAATCTGGGAAATTCCTCTCCGACCTCCTGAGGCGATCGAAACGAGTCCAGGAGATCACAATGGCCCCATTGTGTAACTCCATTGCAGTGTTAACGTAAGCCGACTTGTGACACTCATAAATAAATAAAAATAAAATCACTGTGGTCTGGAGTCACATGTAGGCCAGGCCGGGTAAGGACGACTGATTTCCTTCCCCAAAGGACATTAGTGAACCAGATGGGTTTTTCCGACATCAGTAGATTCTTAATTCCAGACTATTTTTTATTGAATTCCAATTCCACCATCTGCCGTGGTGGGATTCGAAACTGGGTCCCCCAGAACATTCCCTGGGTCTCTGGCATTACTCGTCCAGCGACAATACTGCTACCCCACTGTCTCCCTCCATCCTCCTCACCCAAAAACCCTGGTCACCCCCTCTTCTCCTATATCACAGCAAGTTTCTATTGTTCATACATCACGCCCTCTTTGTAGGTTCAGTCGTCAGTTAGGGAGGCAAACGCAGTGTTAGCATTCATGTCGAGAGGGCTAGAATCCAAGAGCAGGGATGGACTTCTGAGGCTGTATCAGGCTCTGGTCAGACCACATTTGGAGAATTGCGAGCAGTTTTGGGCCCCGTATCTAAGGAAGGATGTGCTGGCCTTGGAAAGGGTCCAGAGGAGGTTCGCAGGAATGATCCCAGGAATGAAAAGCTTGACATATGAGGAACGGTTGAGGATTCTGGGTCTGTACTCGGAGTTTAGAAGGGCGAAGGGGGGGGGGGGGGGGGTCTCATTGAAACTTACAGAAAGGCCTGGATAGAGTGGACGTAGAGTGGACGTGGGGAAGATGCTTCCATTGGTGGGAGAGAACCAGGATCCGAGGGCACAACCTCAGGCTAAAGGGACCCTTTAGAACTGAGATGAGGAGGAATTTCTTCAGCCAGAGAGTGGCGAATCTGTGGAACTCTTTGCCGCAGAAGGCTGTGGAGGCCGGGTCATTGAGTGTCTTTAAGACAGAGATAGATAGGTTCTTGATTAATAAGGGGGTCAGGGGTTATGGGGAAAAGGCGGGAGAATGGGGATGAGAAAAATATCAGCCATGATTGAATGGCGGAGCAGACGCGATGGGCCGAGTGGCCTAATTCTGCTCCTATGTCTTATGGTCTGATTACCGTACAACAAAATACCACAAAATCAAGGAATTCTTCAACAAACTCTCCTGCTAACTTGGGTGAGGGTCGACTGAGATAAGGCAGCGTCCAGCGGATCACGCATGCAGGCGTAGAATCCAGGCCCCATCTTAGACAGAAAATTAAAACAGATTCCTCGTACTTTAACAGAAAAACAAACAGCAAATTGGGGAATAATACTGTTCGGAGTGAGGGAGCTGTGTTTTTAATCTGGGAGTGGGCAATTGCAGCGTGACAGTAGAAAGTTTACACAGAACGATCCCAGTATAATTGTGGACATAGCGATTTGTAACAGAAATGCCCCCTGTTCAAATTTTCTAAACCTCCCAAGGCCTGGGTGTGTGAGGAGTAGTGTTATAGGAGCTGGAGGATGATGCAAAACTTGGCAAAAAAAAAAAGCAGCGAGTGACGGGGTCAGTTATAAACCTCAGGTTAACAGGATATTCAAGTGCAGAGAAGTGTGAAGTGACGCGCTTTTGGAAGCATTAATACAGAGAGACAGGATACCATGAAAGGGAATGATTTCGAACAGTGTCGATGGAGAGAGAAACATTGGTGTCCACAGACACAATTCCTAAAAGGTGACGGGTGGTGGGGGAGGGGGGGGGGGGCACGGTGGCACAGCGGTTAGCACTGCTGCCTCACAGCGCCAGGGACCAGGGTTCGATTCCCAGCTCAGGTGACTGTGCGGAGTCTGCATGTTCTCTCCCCCGTGTCTGCGCGGGTTTCCTCCGGGTGCTCCGCTTTCCTCCCACACTCCAAAAGACTGTGCTGGTTAGGTTCACCTCCAGGTGGTGGTGTTGCCAGGCATCTGCCGCTCTCACCCTTCCAAGTGGGCAAGGGGTCAAGGGTTTGGAAGGTGCTGCCTCAGGAGCCTTGGTGAGTCGCTGCGGTGCATCTTGTAGATGGTACACACGGCTGCCGCTGTGCGTGGGTGGTGGAGGGAGTGAGTGTTTGTGGATGGGGTGCCAATCAAGCCAATTGTCCTGGATGGTGTCGAGCTTCTTGAGTGTTTGAAATAGAATCCCTACAGTGCAAGAGGCCATTCAGCCCATCGAGTCTGCACCGACTCTCTGACAGAGCATCTTACCCAGACCCCATCCCCTTAACCTCACATATTTACCCCACTAATCCCTTTTACCTACACATATTTTGGATTCTAAAGGGCAATTTAGCACGGCCAATGCACCCTAACCAGCACGTCTTTCGGACTGTGGGAGGAAACCGGAGCACCCGGAGGAAACCCACGCAGACGCGGCGAGAACGTGCAAACTCCACACAGACAGTGACCCAAGCCGGGAATCGAACCCGAGTCCCTGGCGCTATGAGACAGCAGTGCTAACCACCGTGCCACCTGGAGTGTTGTTGGAGCCGCATTCATCCAGACAAGTGGAGAGTGCCCCATCACATTCCTGACTTGTGATTTGTACCTTGTGGATGGTGGACAGGCTTTGGGGAGTTAGGAGGCGGCTAGTGGTATTAACACTAGACTATTAATCCAGAAACTCCAGCTAATGGTCTGGGGGACCCGGGTTCGAATCCCGCCACGGCAGATGGTGGAATTTGAATTCAATAAAAAATATCTGGGATTAAGAATCTACTGATGACCCATTGTTGGAAAAACCCATCTGGTTCCTTTAGGGAAGGAAATCTGCCGTCCTTACCCCGGTCTGGCCTACATGTGACTCCAGAGTCACAGCCAATGTGGTTGACTCTCAACTGCCCTCCAAGGGCAACCAGGGATGGGCAATAAATGCTGGACCAGCCAGTGACACCCATGTCCCACAAATGAATCTTTAAAAAAAGTTACTCGCTGCAGGATTCCCAACCTCTGACCTGCAGGGCTTTTGATTTGATTTGTCACATGTATTGGGACACAGTGAGAAGTATTGTTTCTTGCGCGCTATACAGACAAAGCATACCGTTCATAGAGAAGGAAAGGAGAGTGCGCAGAATGTACTGTTACAGTCATAGCTAGGGTGTAGAGAAAGATCAACTTAATGCGAGGTAGGTCCATTCGAAAGTCTGACAGCAGCAGGGAAGAAGCTGTTCTTGAGTCGGTTGGTACGTGACCTCAGACTTTTGTATCTTTTTCCCGACAGAAGAAGGTGGAAGAGAGAATGTCCGGGGAATGTGCGGCATGCCTTATGAGGATAGGCTGAGGGAGCTCGGTCTTTTCTCCTTGGAGAGAGGTAGGATGAAAGGAGACCTAATAGAGGTATATAAGATGTTGAGAGGCATAGATCGGGTGGACTCTCGGAGGCTTTTTCCCAGGGTGGAAATGTCTGCTACGAGAGGACACAGGTTTAAGGTGCTGGGGGGGTAGGTACAGGGGAAATGTTCGGGGGAAGTTTTTCCACACAGAGGGTGGTGGGCGAGTGGAATCGGCTGCCGTCAGTGGTGGTGGAGGCGGCAAACTCAATAGGGTCATTTAAGAGACTCCTGGATGAGTACATGGGACTTAATAGGATGGAGGGTTATAGGTAGGCCTAGAAGGTAGGGATATGTTTGGCACAACTTGTGGGGCCGAAGGGCCTGTTTTATGCTGTAGTTTTTCCATGTTTCTACGTGTGTGGGGTCCTTAATTATGCTGGCTGCTTTTCCGAGGCAGATAGAGTCAATGGACGGGAGGCTGGTTTGCGTGACGGATTGGGCTAAATTCACAACCTTTTGCCGTTTCTTGCGGTCTTGGGCAGAGCAGGAGCCCAGACCAAGCTGTGATACAACCAGAAAGGATGCTTTCCATGGTGCATCTGTAAAAGTTGGTGACAGTCGTAGCGGACATGCTGAATTTCCTCTGGTCTTCTGAGAAAGTAGAGGCATTGGTGGGGCTTTCTTAACTATAGTGTCGGCATGGGGGGGACCAGGACAGGTTGTTGGTGATCTGGACACCTAAAAACATGAAACTACTCGCCAGCAAGCGATGCCCATGTCCCACGAATGAATTTTAAAGAAAGGGGAGTTACTCGCTGCAGGATTCCCAGCCTCTGACCTGCTCTTGTGACCACAGTATTTATAGGGCCGGGTCCAGTTAGGTTTACAGTCACAGCACCAGCCACCGTTGTAAAGCACACCCACTCGTCCACAGGCAGTACAGATCCAGAGCACTCATGGCACTTGCTATTACAATTAAACCTCTCATGCTTACACGGCCCGCTGTGCCTGTGCTGAGCCCCATGCAACCTTGCCTCGATCAGGACAAACATGTTTCGCCGAACCCATGATCTGCTGGGTTACCCTGGGGGGGGGGGCGACAGGCTCCTCCGAGGGTGGAACAAACAAAAGGATGACGCGGGCCAGTGGGATCAGCTTTCCTCTGAATAAAACCGATTAACTCTTTCCCCGAATGAAACCCGAACGCCACCAACTGCAACCTGGAGGGGGTCTCTCACTCACAGAAATAGGCCGTCACAGACACCAGTAGAACTGCAGCAAATGGAGCTGCGGTTTTATAACGGTGTTGGGTTTACACAGGAGGGGGACCAGGACCAGTCCGACTACCCCCCAGAGAGGGAGTTCCATCTGCGTCTCTCCGCTGACTCACTGGGACACCTTTCCCACCCTGCTGTCTGGGCCCTCGGCTAACATGCCAAATCAGAGAATCCCTACACAGTGCAGGAGGAGGCCATTCGGCCCATCGAGCCTGCACCGGCCACAATCCTACCCGGGCCCTATACCCCCCGTAACCCCACTTATTTAAAACCAAAATCTCAGCAGGTCTGGCAGCATCTGTACGGAGAGACAAGACCTGACGTTTCGAGTCCAGATGACCCTTTGTCAAAGCTCCACTTATTTACCCTGCTAATCCCCCTCCCCAGACACTGGCCCCTTTACGTTGAAGGGGGGGGGGGGGAAGCTGGATAAACACATGAGGGAGAAAGGGACAGCACGATATGGGGATGGGTTGAGAGATGAAAGGTGTGGGAAGTGGGGGGGTTGGGGGTAGGTTTACATGGAGCCTAAACAGCACGGCAACACAGTGGTTAGCACTGCTGCTTCACAGCACCAGTTAAATGAGGGGCATAGATCAGCTAGATAGTCAATATCCTTTCCCAAAGGTAGGGGAGTCTAAAACAAGAGGGGCATAGGTTTAAGGTGAGGGGGGGGGGGGGGGGGGGGGGGGATACAAAAGGGTCCAAAGGGGCAATTTGTTCACACAGAGGGTGGTGAGTGTCTGGAACGAGCTGCCAGAGGTAGTAGTAGAGGCGGGTACAATTTTGTCTTTTAAAAAGCATTTAGACAGTTACATGGGTGGATGGAGCTATTACAAGGGGGCATAACTATAGGGTTCATGGTGGGAGATATAGGAAGGATATCAGAGGTAGGTTCTTTACGCAGAGAGTGGTTGGGGTGTGGAATGGACTGCCTGCAGTGATAGTGGAGTCAGACACTTTAGGAACATTTAAGCGGTTATTGGATAGGCACATGGAGCACACCAGGATGATAGGGAGTGGGATAGCTTGATCTTGGTTTCAGATAAAGCTCGGCACAACATCGTGGGCCGAAGGGCCTGTTCTGTGCTGTCCTGTTCTATGGGTACGATGGGTACAGAGGGATATGGGCCAAGTGCGGGCAGTTGGGACTAGGCTAGTGGTAAAAACTGGGCGGCATGGACAAGTTGGGCCGAAGGGCCTGTTCCCATGCTGTAAGCCTCTGTCACCACCATGGTACAGGAGGAGGCCTTTCAGCCCGTTGAGTCTGCACTGGCTCTCCAAACGAGCACCCTGACTTACTCCCATTCCCCTGCCTTTTCCCCAGAACCCCCCATCCATTGAAATGATCATCCAATTCCCTCTCGAATGTCCCGATGGAACCTGCCTCCTCCACACTTCCAGGCAGCGCATTCCAGACCCCAACCACTCGCTGGGTGAAAGAGTTTTTTCTCACGTCACATTCACTTCTGAAAATCACTTTAAATCTGCGCCCTCTCATTCTCAATCCTTTTCCGAGCGGGAACAGTTTCTCCCTCTCTACTCTATCCCAGCTCCCCTCATGATTTTGAGCATCTGGACACAGCGGCGCAGTGGTTGGCACTGCTGCCTCACAGCGCCAAGGGACAGGGGTTCAATTCCACCCTCGGGTCATTGTGCGGAGTTTGCACGTACTTCCCGTGTCTGCGTGGGTTTCCTCCGGGGGCTCCGGTTTCCTCCCACAGTCCAAAAGACGTGCAGGTTAGGTGGATTGGCCGTGCTAAATTGCCCCTTAGTGTCCAAAGGTATGTCAGTTAGAGCGATTAGTGGGGTAAATACTTGGGGTTACTCGGGGAACAGGTCTTGGTGGGATTGCCCCTTAGTGATTTTAAAATGTCAGCAAATGTTCTGGGTTCGAATCCCACCACGGCAGATGGTAGAATTTGAATTCAACAAAAAGTATTATTTGAATTAAGAATCTACCGATGACCACGAAACCATTGTCGATTGTCGGGAAAACCCATCTGGTTCGCTGATGTCCTTTAGGGAAGGAAATCTGCCGTCCTTACCCGGTCTGGACTACATGTGACTCCAGAGCCACAGCCAATGTGGTTGACTCTTAACTGCCCTCCAAGGGCAACTGGGGATGGGCAATAAATGCTGGACAGCCAGCGATGCCCATATCCCACGAATGCATAAAACAAAGTGACAATAATCAATCAAATCAATGGAAAACAGCAAAAAAAAATGTTTCTGCTTGTGATTTTAAAAAAAATTCATCCATGGGACATGGGCGTCGCTGGCTGGGCCAACATTTATTGCCCATCCCTAGTTGCCCCTTGAGAAGGTGGTGGTGAGCCGCCATCTTGAATCGCTGCAGTCCACGTGCTGTGGGTTTACCCACAATGCCGTTAGGGAGGGAATTCCAGGATTTTGACCCAGCGACTGTGAAGGAACGGCCGATATATTCCCAAGTCAGGATGGTGAGTTGACTCAAGACCGAATAAAGGCTTGGCCAATGAACCATGGAATGGAGCGCCCAGAGACATGAACACGGCCCTTTTGGGCGGGGGGGGGGGATTCTTACAACACCCACCAACACCAAACAACAGCATATCTACCCCAGGCCAAGGCAAGTTCTGGTGCTTTAAACGCAGACTCAGCGTCAGATAAGCGACCACTTGCATCCGCTTCACTAAGGAAATGATAAGCCGAGAACCTTATTTTTTGTTTAAAAAAAGCAGAGATAACCAGCCAGGCTTCTTTGCAAACCCCTCCCGGGTGGTTGTTAAACAGCTTAAAATAAAAGATAAACCGAAAATTAGTTGCATGTCAATAAATGCAACGCCCCAACTCCCCGTATGCTTAATTGCAAATCGCCTTCAGCCGCAACACGCCAGCTTAACCTAAAATTTCACAGTGGTTTCATCAAAGGGGGTGGCACAGTGGTTAGCACCGCTGCCTCACAGCGCCAGGGACCCAGGTTCGATTCTAGCCTCGGGTCACTGTCTGTGCGGAGTTTGCACATTCTCCCCCCATGTCTGCGTTGGACTTACTCCGGGTGCTCTGGTTTCCTCCCACAGTCCAAAGATGTGCGGGTTAGGTGGATTGGCCATGCTAAATTGTCCCTTAGTGTCCAAAGGTGTGCAGGTTAGGGGGATTGGCCATGCTAAATTGCCCCTTAGTGTCCAAAGGTGTGCAGGTTCGGGGGATTGGCCATGCTAAATTGTCTCTTAGTGACCAAAGGTGTGCAGGTTAGGGGGATTGGCCATGCTAAATTGTCCCTTAGTGACCAAAGGTGTGCAGGTTAGGGGGATTGGCCATGCTAAATTGTCCCTTAGTTTCCAAAGGTGTGCAGGTTAGGTTGGATTGGCCATGCTAAATTGCCCCTTAGTGTCCAAAGATATGCCGGTTAGGTGGATTGGCCATGCTGAATTGCCCCTTAGTGTCAGTGTGACTAACTCGGGTAAATTGAAAGGGTGCAGAGGAGATTTACAAGGATGTTGCCTGGATTGGGGGGCATGCCTTATGAGGATAGGTTGAGGGAGCTTGGTCTCTTCTCCCTGGAGAGACGAAGGATGAGAGGTGACCTGATAGAGGTTTACAAGATGTTGAGGGGTCTGGATAGGGTGGACTCTCAGAGGCTATTTCCAAGGGCTGAAATGGTTGCTACGAGAGGACACAGGTTTAAGGTGCTGGGGGGTAGGTACAGGGGGGATGTCAGGGGTAAGTTTTTCACTCAGAGGGTGGTGGGTGAGTGGAATCGGCTGACGTCGGTGGTGGTGGAGGCAAACTCGTTGGGGTCTTTTAAGAGACTTCTGGATGAGTACATGGGATTTAATGGGATTGAGGGCTATAGATAGGCCTAGAGGTGGGGATGTGATCGGCGCAACTTGTGGGCCGAAGGGCCTGTTTGTGCTGTGACTTTCTATGTTCTATGTTCTATGTTAAATGCATGGGGTTATGGAGATAGGGCCTGGGTGGGACTCTGGTCGGCGCAGACTCGATGGGCCGAATGGCCTCCTTCCGCACTGCAGGAGTCTATGACTAAGTGAAGGGATCAGGATCTGGAGTCCGCTGCCCGAGTGTGTGGTGGAGGCAGAATTAGGCCGTGGCTTTGCAAAAGAGAGAGTCGGATAAGTGTCCGAGGTGGGGGCGTGGGTGGGGCTTGCCGAGTTGGCGTTGGAGGGGGCCATCCCGAACGTGATGGGGCAGAGCGGCCTCCTCCTGCGGTGTCACCACTCAACAAGTCAAGAAAGGAAGGATCAGCTGCTCAAAAAAGGTCGACTTGAGCGAAAGGGTTTTGGCTTCGTCACCCGAGACGCGAACGGGAAGGAAGTAAAAATGACCGCTCGCTCGCTTTAACGCCTTTTGGTGAACTTAAAATTAAAATGTCTCCAGATTCAGCAGATCTGCCGGGGCTTACGAGAAGTCAGCGCCAAGTGACCCTTCCACGTCTATATATAGGAAGAAAAACAACCTACTTCCTGTGCCTGGTGTGTGCAGTCCCTTTGCTGCTGTCGCTTTGTCGGAAGCCTGCGTTACGAACGTCTGCCATGCTCCCCCACACAGTTAGATCCAATTCCCCCTTGGGCTCACGGCTGGCCTCATCCGAACCGGCCCCCTCCTACCCACCACCACCACCACCAACCCCCCTCCACCTCCACCCCCAACTCCCCGATCTCCGAAGCCAAAAAAAAAAGCAATTTTTTAAAAAAGCCACCCCTTTTCTGGCCAATAAACGCAAGCGAAACGTATCACAGGAAACGCTCGAGATTGGAATCAAAGGGGCAAGCGACATCCTCTCTCTGCCACTGCGGTGCGTTACCCCGCCTCGAGCTCGCTGCAGCCTTCTCGTCACAGCCCCGACAGCAACAACCTGCCTTTACGCGGCGCCGGAGACATCCCAGCACAACGCTCGCGGCACTGAGGCTACAGTCCAAGAAATGCCCTCTACTTTCTCGGGGGGGGGGGGAGCGCAAAGGAAATTCGACACGTCCGCTACGAAATCGCGCAAGGTTTCGGCCTCAGCCACTTTCTGTGGTGGTGAATTCCACACATTCACCACCCTCTGGGTGAAGAGATTCCTCCTCGCCTCAGTGCCAAAAGGTTTACCCTTTATCCTCAAATATGAGGTGGCACAGTGGTCAGCGCTGCTGCCTCACAGCGCCAGGGACCCAGGTTCGATTCCCGGCCTTGGGTCACTGTCTGTGTGGAGTTTGCACGTTCTCCCCCCGTGTCTGCGTGGGTTTCCTCCGGGTGCTCCGGTTTCCTCCCACAGTCCGAAAGACGTGCTGGTTAGGGTGCATTGGCCGTGCTAAATTCTCCCTCAGTGTTACCCAAACAGGTGCCGGAGTGTGGCGGCCAGGGGATTTTCACAGTAACTTCACTGCGGTGTTAATGTAAGCCGACTTGTGACACTAATAAATAAACTTTAAACTAGAAAGCATCCTTTCTGGATGTATCACAGCTTGGTATGGCTCCTGCCCTGTCCAAGACTGCAAGAAACTACAAAGTGTTATTGAATGTAGCCCAATCCATTGACTCCGTCTACACTTCCCGCTGCCTCGGGAAAAGCAGCCAGCATAATCAAGGACCCCACACACCCCGGACATTCTCTCTTCCACCCTCTTCTATCGGGAAAAAGATACAAAAGTCTGAGGTCACGTACCAACCGACTCAAGAACAGCTTCTTCCCTGCTGCCGTCAGACTTTTGAATGGACCTACCTCGCATTAAGTTGATCTTTCTCTACACCCGAGCTGTGACTGTAACACTACATTCTGCACCCTCTCCTTTCTTTCTCCCCTATGTACTCTATGAACGGTATGTTTTGTCTGTATAGCGCGCAAGAAACAATACTTTTCACTGTATCCCAATACATAAGAATATAAGAACATAAGAACATAAGAAATAGGAGCAGGAGCAGGAGTAGGCCATCTAGTCCCTCGAGCCTGCCCTGCCATTCAATAAGATCATGGCTGATCTGAAGTGGATCAGTACCACTTACCCGCCTGATCCCTATAACCCCTAATTCCCTTACCAATCGGGAATCCATCTATCCGTGATTTAAACATATTCAATGAGGTAGCCTCCACCACTTCATTGGGCAGAGAATTCCAGAGATTCACCACCCTCTGAGAGAAGAAGTTCCTCCTCAACTCTGTCCTAAACTGACCCCCCTGTATTTTGAGGCTGTGCCCTCTAGTTCTAGCTTCTTTTCTAGGTGGAAAGAATCTCTCCATCTCTACCCTATCCAACCCCTTCATTATCTTATAGGCCTCCATAAGATCCCCCCTCAGCCTTCTAAATTCCAACGAATACAAACCCAATCTGCTCAGTCTCTCCTCATAATCAACACCCTTCATCTCCGGTATCAACCTGGTGAACCTTCTCTGCACTCCCTCCAAGGCCAATATATCCTTCCGCAAATAAGGGGACCAATACTGCACACAGTATACACGTGACAATAATAAATCAAATCAAATCCTACTCCCCTATGTACTCTATGAACGGTATGCTTTGTCTGTATAGCGCGCAAGAAACAATACTTTTCACCGTCTCCCAATACATGTGACAATAATAACTCAAATCAATTTGAAAACCAAGCTACACAAGGGAGGAGTCAATCGAAAGCTTGGTCAAAGAGGTCGCTTGGAGGGGGTGGGGGCAGAGCTGGGACCGTCAGCCCAGAGGACTAGAGAACGGACGACCAGCCAAGCCAGTAACACCCGCTCACTCCCTGCTCACAAAAACAGCCGAGATGTTCAAAGATGTGGGGGTTAGGTTGATTGGCCATGCTAAAGTTGCCCCTTAGTGTCCTGAGATGTGCAGCTTAGAGGAATTAGTGGGTAAATATGTAGGGATAAGGGGATAGGGCCTGGGTGGGATTGTGGTCGGTGCAGACTCGATGGGCCAAATGGCCTCTTTCTGTACTGTAGGATTCTATGACCCGTGTTCAATTCCTGGCTTGGGTCCCTGTCTGTGTGGAGACTGCACATTCTCCCCGTGTCTGCGTGGGTTTCCTCCGGGTGCTCCGGTTTCCTCCCACAGTCCAGAGATGTGTGGGCTAGGTTGATTGGCCATGCGAAATTGCCCCTTAGTGTCCCGGGGTGCATAGGTTAGAGGGGTTAGTGGGTAAATATGTGGATAGGGCCTGCGTGCGATGGTGGTTGGTGCAGACTCGATGGGCCGAATGGCCTCTTTCTGCACTGTAGAATTCTATGATTCCCCAATCACTAGCCAACAAGGGCCAAGGAAATTGCCCACGGCGGGGGTCAGTGTCACAGTCAGACGTGGCCACAATGCCTCTGTGGTGGAATAGCCTACAGGCTCCATTGTGGTCATTCCTAAGCGACGGGTCAAAGGGCGCCCAGGAATGTCGTAGCCGTATCGCTGGTGTATCCGACCAACAACATGACTGGACCGAGCCTGGATTAAAGTTCCAGTGACGGGTTCGGGTCGCGCGGCTGGGGAAACCTCAAAATCAACTCACTAACAGAGCCGGAATCAACACCGATCACGTCCACAGCGGTCGTAGCAACAACCCAACTGACTGGCGAACCAAAACCTCCGGGGAAGAAAGACAGCCATCCTTAATCCGGTCTGATTATGGCAGTGGTTGGCTCCGCTGCCTCACAGCGTCAGGGACCCAGGTTCGATTCCCGGCTCAGGTCACTGTCTGTGTGGAGTCTGCACGTTCTCCCCGTGTCTGTGTGGGTTTCCTCCGGGTGCTCCGGTTTCCTCCCACAGTCTGAAAGACGTGCTGGTTAGGGTGCATTGGCCGTGCTAAATTCTCCCTCAGTGTCGGGGGATTAGCGGGGTAAATATGTGGAGTTTTTTGGGGATAGGGCCTTGGTGGGATCCATTGGGCTACTTTACCCTGGATTTAACCTTATGCAGCAACCTACCATGCGATACCTCGTCTTGCTAAAGGGGGACGGGGGTGAGGGGGAGGGAGGGGGACGGGGGTGAGGGGGAGGGAGGGGGACGGGGGTGAGGGGAGGGAGGGGGAGGGTGAGGGGGAGGGTGAGGGGGAGGGTGAGGGGGAGGGTGAGGGGGAGGGTGAGGGGGAGGGTGAGGGGGAGGGTGAGGGGGAGGGAGGGGGAGGGTGAGGGGGAGGGTGGGGGAGGGAGGGGGAGGGTGGAGGGGGGAGGGAGGGGGGAGGGGAGGGAGGGGGAGGGAGGGGGAGGGAGGGGGAGGGAGGGGGAGGGAGGGGGAGGGAGGGGGAGGGAGGGGGAGGGAGGGGGAGGGAGGGGGAGGGAGGGGGAGGGAGGGGGAGGGAGGGGGAGGGGAGGGGGAGGGAGGGGGAGGGAGGGGGAGGGAGGGGGAGGGAGGGGGAGGGAGGGGGAGGGAGGGGGAGGGAGGGGGAGGGAGGGGGAGGGAGGGGGAGGGAGGGGGAGGGAGGGGAGGGAGGGGGAGGGAGGGGGAGGGAGGGGGAGGGAGGGGGAGGGAGGGGGAGGGAGGGGGAGGGAGGGGGAGGGAGGGGGAGGGAGGGGGAGGGAGGGGGAGGGAGGGGAGGGAGGGGGAGGGAGGGGGAGGAGGGGGAGGGAGGGGGGAGGGAGGGGGAGGGAGGGGGAGGGGAGGGAGGGGGAGGGAGGGGGAGGGAGGGGGAGGGGAGGGGGAGGGAGGGGAGGGAGGGGGAGGGAGGGGGAGGGAGGGGGGAGGGGAGGGGGAGGGAGGGGGAGGGAGGGGAGGGAGGGGGAGGGGAGGGAGGGGGAGGGAGGGGGAGGGAGGGGGAGGGAGGGGGAGGGAGGGGGAGGGAGGGGGAGGGAGGGGGAGGGAGGGGAGGGAGGGGGAGGGAGGGGGAGGGAGGGGGAGGGAGGGGGAGGGAGGGGGAGGGAGGGGAGGGAGGGGGAGGGAGGGGGAGGGAGGGGGAGGGAGGGGGAGGGGGGGAGGGAGGGGGAGGGAGGGGGAGGGAGGGGGAGGGAGGGGGAGGGGAGGGGAGGGAGGGGGAGGGAGGGGAGGGAGGGGAGGGAGGGGGAGGGAGGGGGAGGGAGGGGGAGGGAGGGGAGGGAGGGGGAGGGAGGGGGAGGGAGGGGGAGGGAGGGGGAGGGAGGGGGAGGGAGGGGGAGGGAGGGGGAGGGAGGGGGAGGGAGGGGGAGGGAGGGGGAGGGAGGGGGAGGGAGGGGGAGGGAGGGGGAGGGAGGGGGAGGGAGGGGGGAGGGAGGGGGAGGGAGGGGGAGGGAGGGGGGAGGGGGAGGGAGGGGAGGGAGGGGGAGGGAGGGGGAGGGAGGGGGAGGGAGGGGGAGGGAGGGGGAGGGAGGGGGAGGGAGGGGGAGGGAGGGGGAGGGAGGGTGAGGGAGGGTGAGGGAGGGTGAGGGAGGGTGAGGGAGGGTGAGGGGAGGGTGGAGGGAGGGTGAGGGAGGGGAGGGAGGGGAGGGAGGGGGAGGGAGGGGGAGGGAGGGGGAGGGAGGGGGAGGGAGGGGGAGGGAGGGAGGAGGGAGGGGGAGGGAGGGGGAGGGAGGGGGAGGGAGGGGGAGGGAGGGGGAGGGAGGGGTGAGGGAGGGTGAGGAGGGTGAGGGAGGGTGAGGGAGGGTGAGGGAGGGTGAGGGAGGGTGAGGGAGGGTGAGGGAGGGTGAGGGAGGGTGAGGGAGGGTGAGGGGAGGGGAGAGGAGGGTGAGGGAGGGTGAGGGAGGGTGAGGGAGGGTGAGGGAGGGTGAGGGAGGGTGAGAGGGGAGGGAGGGGGAGGAGGGGGGAGGGGGGGGAGGGGGAGGGAGGGGGAGGGAGGGGGAGGGAGGGGGAGGGAGGGGGAGGGAGGGGGACGGGGGTGAGGGGGAGGGAGGGGGACGGGGGTGAGGGGGAGGGAGGGGGACGGGGGTGAGGGGGAGGGAGGGGGACGGGGGTGAGGGGGAGGGAGCGGGGACGGGGGTGAGGGGGAGGGAGCGGGACGGGGGTGAGGGGGGGAGCGGGACGGGGGTGAGGGGGAGGGAGGGGGACGGGGGTGAGGGGGAGGGAGGGGGAGGGGGTGTGGGGGGGAGAGGGGGAGGGAGGGGGACGGGGGTGAGGGGGAGGGAGGGGGACGGGGGTGAGGGGGAGGGAGGGGGACGGGGGTGAGGGGGGAGGGAGGGGGACGGGGGTGAGGGGGAGGGAGGGGGACGGGGGTGAGGGGGAGGGAGGGGGACGGGGGTGAGGGGGAGGGAGGGGGACGGGGGTGAGGGGGAGGGAGGGGGACGGGGGTGAGGGGGAGGGAGGGGGACGGGGGTGAGGGGGAGGGAGGGGGACGGGGGTGAGGGGGAGGGAGGGGGACGGGGGTGAGGGGGAGGGGAGGGGGACGGGGGTGAGGGGGAGGGAGGGGGACGGGGGTGAGGGGGAGGGAGGGGGACGGGGGTGAGGGGGAGGGAGGGGGACGGGGGTGAGGGGGAGGGAGGGGGACGGGGGTGAGGGGGAGGGAGGGGGACGGGGGTGAGGGGGAGGGAGGGGGACGGGGGTGAGGGGGAGGGAGGGGGACGGGGGTGAGGGGAGGGAGGGGGACGGGGGTGAGGGGGAGGGAGGGGGACGGGGGTGAGGGGGAGGGAGGGGGACGGGGGTGAGGGGGAGGGAGGGGGACGGGGGTGAGGGGGAGGGAGGGGGACGGGGGTGAGGGGGAGGAGGGGGACGGGGGTGAGGGGGGGAGGGAGGGGGACGGGGGTGAGGGGGAGGGAGGGGGACGGGGGTGAGGGGGAGGGAGGGGGACGGGGGTGAGGGGGAGGGAGGGGGACGGGGGTGAGGGGGAGGGAGGGGACGGGGGTGAGGGGGAGGGAGGGGGACGGGGGTGAGGGGGACGGAGGGGGACGGGGGTGAGGGGGACGGGGGTGAGGGGGACGGGGGTGAGGGGGACGGGGGTGAGGGGGACGGGGGTGAGGGGGACGGGGGTGAGGGGGACGGGGGTGAGGGGGACGGGGGTGAGGGGGACGGGGGTGAGGGGGACGGGGGTGAGGGGGACGGGGGTGAGGGGGACGGGGGTGAGGGGGACGGGGGTGAGGGGGACGGGGGTGAGGGGGACGGGGGTGAGGGGGACGGGGGGTGAGGGGGACGGGGGTGAGGGGGACGGGGGTGAGGGGGACGGGGGTGAGGGGGACGGGGGTGAGGGGGACGGGGGTGAGGGGGACGGGGGTGAGGGGGACGGGGGTGAGGGGGACGGGGGTGAGGGGGACGGGGGTGAGGGGGACGGGGGTGAGGGGGACGGGGGTGAGGGGGACGGGGGTGAGGGGGACGGGGGTGAGGGGGACGGGGGTGAGGGGGACGGGGGTGAGGGGGACGGGGGTGAGGGGGACGGGGGTGAGGGGGACGGGGGTGAGGGGGACGGGGGTGAGGGGGACGGGGGTGAGGGGGACGGGGGTGAGGGGGACGGGGGTGAGGGGGACGGGGGTGAGGGGGACGGGGGTGAGGGGGACGGGGGTGAGGGGGACGGGGGTGAGGGGGACGGGGGTGAGGGGGACGGGGGTGAGGGGGACGGGGGTGAGGGGGACGGGGGTGAGGGGGACGGGGGTGAGGGGGACGGGGGTGAGGGGGACGGGGTGAGGGGACGGGGGTGAGGGGGACGGGGGTGAGGGGGACGGGGGTGAGGGGGACGGGGGTGAGGGGGACGGGGGTGAGGGGGACGGGGGTGAGGGGGACGGGGGTGAGGGGGACGGGGGTGAGGGGGACGGGGGTGAGGGGGAGGGAGGGGGACGGGGGTGAGGGGGAGGGAGGGGGACGGGGGTGAGGGGGAGGGAGGGGGACGGGGGTGAGGGGGAGGGAGGGGGGACGGGGGTGAGGGGGAGGGAGGGGGACGGGGGTGAGGGGGTGGGAGAGGGACGGGGGTGAGGGGGGAGGGAGAGGGACGGGGGTGAGGGGGGAGGGAGAGGGACGGGGGTGAGGGGGGAGGGAGAGGGACGGGGGTGAGGGGGGGAGGGAGAGGGACGGGGGTGAGGGGGGAGGGAGAGGGACGTCGGTGAGGGGGGAGGGAGAGGGACGGGGGTGAGGGGGAGGGAGAGGGACGGGGGTGAGGGGGAGGGAGAGGGAGAGGGAGGGGGGTGAGCGGGAGGGAGAGGGAGGGGGGTGAGCGGGAGGGAGAGGGAGGGGGGTGAGCGGGAGGGAGGGGGGGTGAGCGGGAGGGAGAGGGAGGGGGGTGAGCGGGAGGGAGAGGGAGGGGGGTGAGCGGGAGGGAGAGGGAGGGGGGTGAGCGGGAGGGAGAGGGAGGGGGGTGAGCGGGAGGGAGAGGGAGGGGGGTGAGCGGGAGGGAGAGGGAGGGGGGTGAGCGGGAGGGAGAGGGAGGGGGGTGAGCGGGCGGGAGAGGGAGGGGGGTGAGCGGGCGGGAGAGGGAGGGGGGTGAGCGGGCGGGAGAGGGAGGGGGGTGAGCGGGCGGGAGAGGGAGGGGGGTGAGCGGGGTGAGCGGGAGAGGGAGGGGGGTGAGCGGGAGGGAGAGGGAGGGGGGTGAGCGGGAGGGAGAGGGAGGGGGGTGAGCGGGAGGAGAGGGAGGGGGGTGAGCGGGAGGGAGAGGGAGGGGGGTGAGCGGGAGGGAGAGGGAGGGGGGTGAGCGGGAGGGAGAGGGAGGGGGGTGAGCGGGAGGGAGAGGGAGGGGGGTGAGCGGGAGGGAGAGGGAGGGGGGTGAGCGGGAGGGAGAGGGAGGGGGGTGAGCGGGAGGGAGAGGGAGGGGGGTGAGCGGGAGGGAGAGGGAGGGGGGTGAGCGGGAGGGAGAGGGAGGGGGGTGAGCGGGAGGGAGAGGGAGGGGGGTGAGCGGGAGGGAGAGGGAGGGGGGTGAGCGGGAGGGAAGGGGGAGGGGGTGAGCGGGAGGGAGAGGGAGGGGGGTGAGCGGGAGGGAGAGGGAGGGGGGTGAGCGGGAGGGAGAGGGAGGGGGGTGAGCGGGAGGGAGAGGGAGGGGGGTGAGCGGGAGGGAGAGGGAGCGGGGTGAGCGGGAGGGAGAGGGAGGGGGTGAGCGGGAGGGAGAGGGAGGGGGGTGAGCGGGAGGGAGAGGGAGGGGGGTGAGCGGGCGGGAGAGGGAGGGGGGTGAGCGGGCGGGAGAGGGAGGGGGGTGAGCGGGCGGGAGAGGGAGGGGGGTGAGCGGGCGGGAGAGGGAGGGGGGTGAGCGGGCGGGAGAGGGAGGGGGGTGAGCGGGCGGGGAGAGGGAGGGGGGTGAGCGGGCGGGAGAGGGAGGGGGGTGAGCGGGCGGGAGAGGGAGGGGGGTGAGCGGGCGGGAGAGGGAGGGGGGTGAGCGGGCGGGAGAGGGAGGGGGGTGAGCGGGCGGGAGAGGGAGGGGGGTGAGCGGGCGGGAGAGGGAGGGGGGTGAGCGGGCGGGAGAGGGGAGGGGGGTGAGCGGGCGGGAGAGGGAGGGGGGTGAGCGGGCGGGAGAGGGAGGGGGGTGAGCGGGCGGGAGAGGGAGGGGGGTGAGCGGGCGGGAGAGGGAGGGGGGTGAGCGGGCGGGAGAGGAGGGGGGTGAGCGGGCGGGAGAGGGAGGGGGGTGAGCGGGCGGGAGAGGGAGGGGGGTGAGCGGGCGGGAGAGGGAGGGGGGTGAGCGGGCGGGAGAGGGAGGGGGGTGAGCGGGCGGGAGAGGGAGGGGGGTGAGCGGGCGGGAGGGGAGGAGGGGGGTGAGCGGGCGGGAGAGGGAGGGGGGTGAGCGGGCGGGAGAGGGAGGGGGGTGAGCGGGCGGGAGAGGGAGGGGGGTGAGCGGGCGGGAGAGGGAGGGGGGTGAGCGGGCGGGAGAGGGAGGGGGGTGAGCGGGCGGGAGAGGGAGGGGGGTGAGCGGGCGGGAGAGGGAGGGGGGTGAGCGGGCGGGAGAGGGAGGGGGTGAGCGGGCGGGAGAGGGAGGGGGGTGAGCGGGCGGGAGAGGGAGGGGGGTGAGCGGGCGGGAGAGGGAGGGGGGTGAGCGGGCGGGAGAGGGAGGGGGGTGAGCGGGCGGGAGAGGGAGGGGGGTGAGCGGGCGGGAGAGGGAGGGGGGTGAGCGGGCGGGAGAGGGAGGGGGGTGAGCGGGCGGGAGAGGGAGGGGGGTGAGCGGGCGGGAGAGGGAGGGGGGTGAGCGGGCGGGAGAGGGAGGGGGGTGAGGGGGAGGGAGAGGGGAGGGGGGTGAGGGGGAGGGAGAGGGAGGGGGGTGAGGGGGAGGGAGAGGGAGGGGGGGTGAGGGGGAGGGAGAGCGACGGGTGTGAGGGGGAGGGAGAGGGAGGGGGTGAGCGGGCGGGAGAGCGACGGGTGTGAGGGGGAAGGAGAGGGAGGGAGGATGGGGGAGGGAGAGGGACGGGGGTGAGGGGGAGGGAGAGGGACGGGGGTGAGGGGGAGGGAGAGGGAGGGAGGATGGGGGAGAGCGACTATGTTTGAGTGCAAGAGAGTGTGAGAGTGTGTGGCTGCAACTCTCGGGATGAAGTGTGTCGTGAGGGGGGTAACGCAGATATAAACACACGGGCGTGAATTTAAAAACCTCATTGCGTCCACGGTTAAATGATTCGCACAAACAACAACAACAACAACAACAACAGCAACAGCAGCAACAACAACAACAACAACAACAGCAGGCCTTTATCCTGGCTTTAAAAAGAGGAGGAAGAGGCAGAGAGTTAGACTGTGACAACCCGCTGCCAGCTCCTCCTTCCCGCCCCGGGGTTGATGCTAATCTGGTGCTTACTGCCGCGGT
>NW_027593154.1:0-37550 GCF_964213995.1 Mustelus asterias
GAGAGAAAAGGAGAGAGAAAAGGAGAGAGAAAAGGAGAGAGAAAAGGAGAGAGAGAAAAGGAGAGAGAGAAAAGGAGAGAGAGAAAAGGAGAGAGAGAAAAGGAGAAAGAGAAAAGGAGAGAGAGAAAAGGAGAGAGAAAAGGAGAGAGAAAAGGAGAGAGAGGAGAGAGAGAAGGAGAGAGAAAAGGAGAGAGAAAAGGAGAGAGAGAAAAGGAGAGAGAGAAAATGAGAGAGAGAAAAGGAGAGAGAAAAGGAGAGAGAAAAGGAGAGAGAGGAGAGAGAGAAGGAGAGAGAAAAGGAGAGAGAGAAAAGGAGAGAGAGAAAAGGAGAGAGAGAAAAGGAGAGAGAGAAAAGGAGAGAGAGAAAAGGAGAGAGAGAAAAGGAGAGAGAGAAAAGGAGGAGAGAAAAGGAGAGAGAGAAAAGGAGAGAGAGAAGGAGAGAGAGAAGGAGAGAGAGAAGGAGAGAGGAGAGAGAAAAGGAGAGAGAGAAAAGGAGAGAGAGGAGAGAGAGAGAAGGAGAGAAGGAGAGAGAGAGAAGGAGAGAAGGAGAGAGAGAGGGAGAGAGAGAAGAGAGAAAAGGAGAGAGAGAAGAGAGAAAGGAGAGAGAGGAGGAGAGAGAGGAGGAGAGAGAGAGAAGAGAGAAAAGGAGAGAGAGGAGGAGAGAGAGAGGAGAGAGAGGAGGAGAGAGAGGAGGAGAGAGAGAAGAGAGAAAAGGAGAGAGAGAAGAGAGAAAAGGAGAGAGAGGAGGAGAGAGAGGAGGAGAGAGAGAGAAGGAGAGAGAGAAGGAGAGAGAGGAGAGAGGGGGCCAGAGGCACATTCCCCCACGCGCGCGCGTGTACACAGTGTCACACAGACAGGCGCGTTACCCCACGCGCGCGCGTGTACAGTGTCACACAGACAGGCGCGTTCCCCCACGCGCGCGCGTGTACACAGTGTCACACAGACAGGCGCGTTCCCCCACGCGCGCGCGTGTACACAGTGTCACACAGACAGGCGCGTTCCCCCACGCGCGCGCGTGTACACAGTGTCACACAGACAGGCGCGTTCCCCCACGCGCGCGCGTGTACAGTGTCACACAGACAGGCGCGTTCCCCCACGCGCGCGCGTGTACACAGTGTCACACAGACAGACAGAGACACTCACAAACAGGTGCGGTTGCTCCGTGTCGAAGATGGCTGCTTTCATCATGGCCACCACATGTTCGTTTGTGATCACCTCCTGCAGGGAAAGATGAGAAAGATCACATCACCAACTGACTCATAGAATCCTGCAGTGCAGGAGGCCATTCGGCCCATCGAGTCTGCACCGACCACAATCCCACCCAGGCCCTACCCCCATTACCCCACACATTTACCCACTAATCCCTCTAACCTACGCATCTCAGGACACTAAGGGGAAATTTTAGCACGGCCAATCAACCTAACCCACACATCTTTGGACGGGTTTCTGACTCGTGTCAGTAATATCCCTCCTCCCCTTCACCACAACTCCATCCATACTGGCTGGGAAACAGCTCGATGGACACAAGCCTCCCCATCATCCCACTGAACAAGGTGTGAATCACCCCTATCTGTAACCTCCCCCAGCCCCTACACCCCCTCCCTCTCTCTGTAACCTCCCCCAGCCCCTACATCCCCTCCCTATCTCTGTAACCTCCTCCAGCCCCTACACCCCCCTCCCTATCTGTGTAACCTCCTCCAGTCCCAACACCCCCTCCCCACCTCTGTAACCTCCCCCAGCCCCTACACCCCCTCCCTCTCTCTGTCACCTCCTCCAGCCCCCTACACCCCCTCCCTATCTCTGAAACCTCCCCCAGCCCCTACGCCCCCTCCCTATCTCTGTAACCTCCCCAAGCCCCTACACCCCCTCCCTCTCTCTGTAACCTCCCCCAGCCCCTACACCCCCTCCCTCTCTCTGTAACCTCCTCCAGCCCCTACACCCCCTCCCTCTCTCTGTAACCTCCCCCAGCCCCTACACCCCCTCCCTATCTCTGTAACCTCCTCCAGTCCCAACACCCCCTCCCTATCTCTGTAACCTCCCCCAGCCCCAACTCCCCCTCCCTATCTCTGTAACCTCCTCCAGCCCCGACACCCCCTCCCTATCTCTGTAACCTCCTCCAGCCCCTACACCCCCACCCTATCTCTGTAACCTCCTCCAGCCTCCTACACCCCCTCCCTATCTCTGTAACCTCCTCCAGCCCCCTACACCCCCTCCCTATCTCTGTAACCCCCTCCGGCCCCTACACCCCTCCCTATCTCTGTAATCTCCTCCAGCCCCTACACCCCCTCCCTATCTCTGTAATCTCCTCCAGCCCCTACACCCCCACCCTATCTGTAACCTCCTCCAGCCCCTACAACCCCTCCCTATCTCTGTAACCCCCTCCAGCCCCCTACACCCCTCCCTATCTCTGTCACCTCCTCCAGCCCCTACAAGCCTCCGAGATCTCTGCACTTCTCCCAATTCCGGCCTCTCGAGCATCCCCCGATTCCCATCTGTGTGTGTGTCCTAATCTCTGGAATTCCCTCCCTAAACCTGTCTCCGTCTCCTACTGAAAGATGGTCCTTAAAACGTTGTGAAGCAGCATCTGGTCACCTGCCCCTCGTATCTCACGGTAAGTTTATTTAACTGGCACCAGAGGGGGTGCAGAGGAGATTCACTAGGTTGATTCCGGAGTTGAGAGGGTTGGCTTATGAGGAGAGACTGAGTAGATTGGGGCTATACCCATTGGAATTCAGAAGAATGAGGGGAGATCTTATAGAAACATATAAGATTATGAAGGGAATAGATAAGATAGAAGCAGGGAGGTTGTTTCCACTGGCGGGTGAAACTAGAACTAGGGGGCATGGCCTCAAAATAGGGGGGAGGAGATTTAGGACTGAGTTGAGGAGGAACTTCTTCACACAAAGGGTTGTGAATCTATGGAATTCCCTGCCCAGTTGAGGCTCCCTCATTGAATGTTTTTAAGGCAAGGACAGATGGATCTTTGAACAGTAAAGGAATTAAGGGTTATGGTGAGTGGGCGGGTAAGTGGAGCTGAGTCCACGAAATGATCAGCCATGATCTTATTGAATGGCGGAGCAGGCTCGAGGGGCCAGATGGCCCACTCCTGCTCCTAGTTCTTATGTTCTTAACACTAAGGTGGCGTGGCAGCACAGTGGTTAGCACTGCTGTTTCACAGCGAAAGGGACCCGGGTTCGATTCCCGGCCTTGGGTCACTGTCTGTGCGGAGTCTGCACTTTCTCCCCGTGTCTGCGTGTGTTTCCTCCCACAGTCTGAAAGACGTGCTGGTTAGGGTGCATTGACCCGAACAGGCACTCGAGTGTGGCGACTAGGGGAATATCACAGTAACTTCATTGCAGTGTTAATGTAAGCCTTAATTGTGACACTAATAAATAAACGTTATTGAAGCGCCCGGGGATGTTATGGATGGTTACAGGCGCTATATAAATGCAGGCGGTTGTTGACCGTAGCGGCTGGCACTCACGTGGAGGATGTTGCGCACATTGATGGCTGTCAGGTTGTGGGTCTTTGCTCCGTCCTCCAGCGCTCGCTCAAAGCTGTCGTCCAGCTGGATGTCACAGTCCGGCCGCTTCTCCTCCGCGCTCTTCCCCTCTTTTGCCTTCTTCTCCCGCTTCAGCACTTTCTTCCTCCTCCTCTTGCTCGCGCTCTCTCCTTCCTCTGAACCGCGCCAGAGCAGGAAAACAAAACCAGTATGAGTTCAGGAGCCTCGGGTTCCGCAATCCTGAGGGATCCCAGCAGGAAACAGGACATTGCCTCATTCCCCCGTCCCGAGCTGATCGACTACCGCAGCCAGTCTTCCCACCGGCTCCCCAAATCCCTTCTTTATTCATCGAGTCATAGAGGTTTACAGCATGGAAACAGACCCTTCAACCCAACTTGTCCATGCCGCCCTTTTTTTTAAACCCTGAAACCAGTCGCAATTGCCCGCATTTGGCCCATATCCCTCTATACCCATCTTATTCATGTAACTGTCTAAATGCCTTTTAAAAGACAAAATTGTACCCGCCTCTACTACTGCCTCTGGCAGCTCGTTCCAGACACTCACCACCCTCTGTGTGAAAAAATTGCCCCTCTGGACACTTTTGTATCTCTCCCCTCTCACCTTAAACCTATGCCCTCGAGTTTGAGACTCCCCTACCTTTGGGAAAAGATATTGACTATCTCTTGATCTGTGCCCCTCATTATTTTATAGACCTCTATAAGGTCACCCCTCAGCCTCCTATGCTCCAGAGAAAAAAGTCCCAGTCTATCCAGCCTCTCCTTATAACTCAAACCATCAAGTCCCGGTAGTATCCTAGTAAATCTTTTCTGCATTCTTTCTAGTTTAATAATATCCTTTCTATAGTGTGACCAGAACTGTACACAGTATTCCAAGTGTGGCCTTACCAAGGTCCAAGTGTGGCCTTACCAAGGTCTTGTACAACTTCAACAAGACGTCCCAACTCCTGTATTCAATGTTCTGGCCAATGAAACCAAGCATGCCGAATGCCTTCTTCACCACTCTGTCCACCTGTGACTCCACTTTCAAGGTGCTATGAACATGTACTCCTAGATCTCTTTGTTCTGTAACTCTCCCCAACGCCCTACCATTAACTGAGTAAGTCCTGCCCTGGTTCAATCTACCAAAATGCATACCTCGCATTTATCTAAATTAAACTCCATCTGCCATTCGTCAGCCCACTGGCCCAATTGATCAAGATCCCGTTGCCATCCGGGATAACCTTCTTCACTGTCCACTATGCCACCAATCTTGGTGTCATCTGCAAACTTACTAACCATGCCTCCTATATTCTCATCCAAATCATTAATGTAAATGACAATTCATTCATTCCTGGGACATGGGTGTCGCTGGCTGGTCCAGCATTTATTGCCCATCCCTAGTTGCCTGAGGGCAGTTGAGAGTCAACCACATTGCTGTGGCTCTGGAGTCACATGTAGGCCAGACCGGGGTAAGGACGGCAGATTTCCTTCCATAAAGGGAACCAGATGGGTTCCCAACTTGCACATCTTTCAACTGTTTGCGGGATGCTGGTGTCTCTGGGCGGGGCCAGAGACGGTGTTGCCCCTCCCTAATTGCCCCTTGAACTGAGTGTCTCACTCGGGCCATTTCAGAAGGGGGCAGATGTGTGGGTTAGGGCAGATTGGCCAGGCTAAATTGCCCCCTTAGTGTCCAAAGATGTGCGGGTTAGGTGGATTGGCCATGCTAAATTGCCCTTATATGTCAGGGGGACTAGCCAGGGTAAATGCATGGGGTTATGGGGGGTAGGGCCAGGGTGGGACTGTGGTCGGTGTAGACTCAATGGGCCAAATGGCCTCCTTCTGCACTGTAGGGATTCTATGAAAAAGATTAATACAAGACTGCACGGGGAGCAGGTTGCAACTGCGGTTCTGGCCTGTCATACATCCCCCCCCGATTTCAATCATCCCCCTTACTGACAGCTCTGCCTCCAGCAGTCTGGGACCCCTGCCCAAATCTCCTTTAAGTCCTTCAAAACCAGTTTATTTATCCACCCGAATGTGTTTGCTGGCACAGGGTGTCAGAGTTTGACACTCACACTGGTGTGAGGCGCCTCTGCGATACCTTACTGCCTCCAAGGGGCTTTACTAATCAAAGCCGTTGCCTGTGACGGCACGCGCCCCTCTCTCCCACGCGACGTACCAATGGTGATGACCAGGTTACGATCTCCTTCGTCCATCTCGTCGTCACTGGGCGTTCCCTTGTGCCCCTCGGGCCTCCCCTCGGGAGTGGGGAGAGGTCCGTCTGACCGGGCGGGTACCTCTGGCCCTGCAGAGTGGCCGCGCTCTTCACTGAGCCCCGGAGATGAGCCGGCCCCCGAGGTGCTGGAAACGGCCGGAGGGGCTGCCGAGGCCTGGCCGGCAGACGACGGCTCCCCTGGTCAAACAGCACAGAGCCGGTTACAATTCATCCATAGCAAACGCCCAACACGAACTTTCCAGAAACTCCCGAACGTACACTCCAGTTACCCCCATTTTCAAACATGCTTGGGTTAAACTGCGGACGTCCTTCTAAATCTTATGGAGAGCACGGTGGCGCACTGATTAGCACTGGCGCCTCACAGCGCCAGGGACCCGGGTTCGATTCCCGGCTTGGGTCACAGTCCATGTGGAATCTGCACGTTCTCCCCGTGTCTGCATGGGTTTCCTCCGGGTGCTCCGGTTTCCTCCCACAGTCCAAAAGATGTGCTGGTTAGGGTGCATTGGCCCGAACAGGGGCCAGAGTGTGGCGACGAAGGGATTTTCACAATAGCTTCATTCCAGTGTTAATGTAAGCCTACTTGTGACTAATAAATAAAAGGATCTCCCCCAAGTGCTACTCGTCAGGGGAGGGTGGTAACGAAGCTATTTGACCTGGGAGGCATCGCAGCACGACCTGATCCCACTCTGACCCGCGCTCCGCACACTTCCCGGCTGGTTCAGAGTTAACCGAGGGCCTCAGAGGATATTTGCAATACTGAGCTGAAAGAGATCAGGGCTGAGGGAGCGCCGCAATGTGGGATGGTCAGTGCTGAGGGAGTGCCGCACTGTGGGAGGGTCAGTGCTGAGGGAGCGCCGCACTGTGGGAGGGTCAGTGCTGAGGGAGCGCCGCACTGTGGGAGGGTCAGTGTTGAGGGAGTGCCGCACTGTGGGAGGGTCAGTGCTGAGGGAGCGCCGCACTGTGGGAGGGTCAGTGCTGAGGGAGCGCCGCACTGTGGGAGGGTCAGTGTTGAGGGAGCGCCGCACTGTGGGAGGGTCAGTGCTGAGGGAGCGCCGCACTGTGGGTCAGTGCTGAGGGAGCGCCGGACTGTGGGTCAGTGCTGAGGGAGCGCCGCACTGTGGGAGGGTCAGTGCTGAGGGAGCGCCGCACTGTGGGAGGGTCATTGCTGAGGGAGCGCCGCACTGAGGGAGGGTCAGTGCTGAGGGAGCGCCGCACTGTGGGAGGGTCAGTGCTGAGGGAGCGCCGCACTGTGGGAGGGTCGGTGCTGAGGGAGCGCCGCACTGTGGGAGGGTCGGTGCTGAGGGAGCGCCGCACTGCGGGAGGGTCAGTGCTGAGGGAGCGCCGCACTGTGGGAGGGTCGGTGCTGAGGGAGCGCCGCACTGTGGGAGGGTCGGTGCTGAGGGAGCGCCGCACTGTGGGAGGGTCAGTGCTGAGGGAGCGCCGCACTGTGGGAGGGTCAGTGCTGAGGGAGCGCCGCACTGTGGGAGGGTCAGTGCTGAGGGAGCGCCGCACTGTGGGAGGGTCAGTGCTGAGGGAGCGCCGCACAGTGGGAGGGTCAGTGCTGAGGGAGCGCCGCACTGTGGGCGGGTCAGTGCTGAGGGAGCGCCGCACTGTGGGAGGGTCAGTGCCAAGGGAGCGCCTCACTGTGGGGGGGGTCGGTGCTGAGGGAGCGCCGCACTGTGGGAGGGTCGGTGCTGAGGGAGCGCCGCACTGTGGGAGGGTCGGTGCTGAGGGAGCGCCGCACTGTGGGAGGGTCGGTGCTGAGGGAGCGCAGCACTGTGGGAGGGTCAGTGCTGAGGGAGCGCCGCACTGTGGGAGGGTCAGTGCTGAGGGAGCGCCGCACTGTGGGGGGGGTCGGTGCTGAGGGAGCGCCGCACTGTGGGAGGGTCGGTGCTGAGGGAGCGCCGCACTGTGGTAGGGTCGGTGCTGAGGGAGCGCCGCACTGTGGGAGGGTCGGTGCTGAGGGAGCGCCGCACTGTGGGAGGGTCAGTGCTGAGGGAGCGCCGCACTGTGGGAGGGTCAGTGCTGAGGGAGCGCCGCACTGTGGGGGGGGTCGGTGCTGAGGGAGCGCCGCACTGTGGGAGGGTCGGTGCTGAGGGAGCGCCGCACTGTGGGAGGGTCGGTGCTGAGGGAGCGCCGCACTGTGGGAGGGTCGGTGCTGAGGGAGCGCCGCACTGTGGGAGGGTCAGTGCTGAGGGAGCGCCGCACTGTGGGAGGGTCAGTGCTGAGGGAGCGCCGCACTGTGGGAGGGTCAGTGCTGAGGGAGCGCCGCACTGTGGGAGGGTCGGTGCTGAGGGAGCGCCGCACTGTGGGAGGGTCGGTGCTGAGGGAGCGCCGCACTGTGGGGGGGGTCGGTGCTGAGGGAGCGCTGTGCTGAGGGAGCGCCGCACTGTGGGAGGGTCAGTGCTGAGGGAGCGCCGCACTGTGGGAGGGTCAGTGCTGAGGGAGCGCCGCACTGTGGGAGGGTCGGTGCTGAGGGAGCGCCGCACTGTGGGAGGGTCGGTGCTGAGGGAGCGCCGCACTGTGGGAGGGTCGGTGCTGAGGGAGCGCCGCACTGTGGGAGGGTCAGTGCTGAGGGAGCGCCGCACTGTGGGAGGGTCAGTGCTGAGGGAGCGCCGCACTGTGGGAGGGTCAGTGCTGAGGGAGCGCCGCACTGTGGGAGGGTCGGTGCTGAGGGAGCGCCGCACTGTGGGAGGGTCGGTGCTGAGGGAGCGCCGCACTGTGGGGGGGGTCGGTGCTGAGGGAGCGCTGTGCTGAGGGAGCGCCGCACTGTGGGAGGGTCAGTGCTGAGGGAGCGCCGCACTGTGGGAGGGTCAGTGCTGAGGGAGCGCCGCACTGTGGGAGGGTCGGTGCTGAGGGAGCGCCGCACTGTGGGAGGGTCGGTGCTGAGGGAGCGCCGCACTGCGGGAGGGTCAGTGCTGAGGGAGCGCCGCACTGTGGGAGGGTCGGTGCTGAGGGAGCGCCGCACTGTGGGAGGGTCGGTGCTGAGGGAGCGCCGCACTGTGGGAGGGTCAGTGCTGAGGGAGCGCCGCACTGTGGGAGGGTCAGTGCTGAGGGAGCGCCGCACTGTGGGAGGGTCAGTGCTGAGGGAGCGCCGCACTGTGGGAGGGTCAGTGCTGAGGGAGCGCCGCACTGTGGGGGGGGTCGGTGCTGAGGGAGCGCCGCACTGTGGGAGGGTCGGTGCTGAGGGAGCGCCGCACTGTGGTAGGGTCGGTGCTGAGGGAGCGCCGCACTGTGGGAGGGTCGGTGCTGAGGGAGCGCCGCACTGTGGGAGGGTCAGTGCTGAGGGAGCGCCGCACTGTGGGAGGGTCAGTGCTGAGGGAGCGCCGCACTGTGGGGGGGGTCGGTGCTGAGGGAGCGCCGCACTGTGGGAGGGTCGGTGCTGAGGGAGCGCCGCACTGTGGGAGGGTCGGTGCTGAGGGAGCGCCGCACTGTGGGAGGGTCGGTGCTGAGGGAGCGCCGCACTGTGGGAGGGTCAGTGCTGAGGGAGCGCCGCACTGTGGGAGGGTCAGTGCTGAGGGAGCGCCGCACTATGGGAGGGTCAGTGCTGAGGGACCGCCGCACTGTGGGAGGGTCAGTGCTGAGGGAGCGCCGCACTGTGGGAGGGTCGGTGCTGAGGGAGCGCCGCACTGTGGGGGGGGTCGGTGCTGAGGGAGCGCTGTGCTGAGGGAGCGCCGCACTGTGGGAGGGTCAGTGCTGAGGGAGCGCAGCACTGTGGGAGGGTCAGTGCTGAGGGAGCGCCGCACTGTGGGAGGGTCAGTGCTGAGGGAGCGCCGCACTGTTGGAGGGTCAGTGCTGAGGGAGCGCCGCACTGTGGGAGGGTCAGCGCTGAGGGAGCGCCGCACTGTGGGAGGGTCAGCGCTGAGGGAGCGCCGCACTGTGGGAGAGTCAGTGCTGAGGGAGCACCGCACTGTGGGAGGGTCAGTGCTGAGGGAGCGCCGCACTGTGGGAGGGCCGGTGCAGAGGGAGCGCCGCACTGTGGGAGGGACAGTGCTGAGGGAGCGCCGCACTGTGGGAGGGCCGGTGCAGAGGGAGCGCCGCACTGTGGGAGGGACAGTGCTGACGGAGCCCCACGATGTCAGAGATACCCATCTTTGAAATGGAAAGTTAAGCCGAGGTTCCCTCTGTGCAATTGGATGGATGTGACAGATCTCATGGGTACAAACGGGAGGGCAAAGATAGGAGAGTTCTCCCCGGTGTCTGGGCCAATTAATTAGCCAGCAAACAACTTCACTAAAATGGATACAGTGATGAAAGTTCAAAAGCTGTAAGTTAAACTCTGTGACTCTGTCCACACAAACTGACAGAGCTGCTGAACATTTCCACAACTCTCAATATTTATATTGCATTTGCAGAGTCAGCAGTATTCTGCTGGAGTTTGTCTGCTCACTTTGTCAATGCTGTGTCCAGGGGAGTGCGCTGAGCAGTGTGGCAGATTTCTCCCACATCACTGGTTGGAAAGACATTTAAAGCATTCATCCCGGACATTCTCTCTTCCACCCTCTTCCGTCGGGAAAAAGATACCAAAGTCTGAGATTACGCAGCAACCCACTCAAGAACAGCTTCTGCTCTGCCCAAGACCGCAAGGAACTACAAAATATTGTGAATGTAGCCCAGTCCATCACGCAAACCAGCCTCCCATCCACTGACTCTGTCTACACTTCCCGCTGCCTCGGGAAAAGCAGCCAGCATAATCAAGGACCCCACGCACCCCGGACATTCTCTCTTCCACCTCCTTCCGTTGGGAAAAAGATACAAAAGTCTGAGGTCACGCACCAACCGACTCAAGAACAGCTTCTTCCCTGCTGCCGTCAGACTTTTGAATGGACCTACCTCGCATTAAGTTGATCTTTCTCTACACCCTAGCTGTGACTGTAACACTACATTCTGCACTCTCTCCTTTCCTTCTCTATGAACGGTATGCTTTGTCTGCATAGTGCAACAATACTTCTCATTGTATACTAATACAGATGATTTATTATTGTCACACGTATTAACATACAGTGAAAAGTATTGTTTCTTGCTCGCTATACAAAGCATACCGTTCATAGAGAAGGAAAGGAGAGGGTGCAGAATGTAGTGTTACAGTCACAGCTAGGGTGTAGAGAAAGATCAACTTAATGCGAGGTCGGTCCATTCAAAGGTCTGACAGCAGCTGGGAAGAAGCTGTTCTTGAGTCGGTTGGTACGTGACCTCAGACTTTTGTATCTTTTTCCCGACGGAAGAAGGTGGAAGAGAGAATGTCCGGGGTGCGTGGGATCCTTAATTATGCTGGCTGCTTTTCCCCGAGGCAGCGGGAAGTGTAGACAGAGTCAATGGATGGGAGGCTGGTTTGGGTGAAAGACTGGGCTAGTAGTTCTTTGCGGTCTTGGGCAGAGCAGGAGTCATACCAAGCTGTGATACAACCAGAAAGGATGCTTTCTATGGTGCGTCTGAAGAAGTTTAGAAGCATCTATTGTCACGTGACAATAATAAAGAAAATCAAAGCAATGTGGGATGTGCAGCGGTGGAGAAAGGCGCTACGGAGATGCAAACCTTTCTGTGTGCCCCTCACCTGCTAACTGGTTGTCTGTGGTCTCGTCCTGTGCTCCCACAGTGGCCGGCGGTGTGAAGTCAGCACAGCTCGCTTCCCTCGTCGTATCTGACGGGCTGCTGTTTCCCCCGGCCATCCTGCCAGTCCCCGGCTGTTCCCGAGCCTCCTCCTTCTCCTCATCCGCCCCGCCGGCCTGGGTCCCACGCTCGTCTGCTGGGGCCGTCGCTTCGGGTCGGATGTTGCACGTGGCGCCGTCGTGCGGGCTGCCCGGGGCGGGCGTCGGAGAGGCAGGGGGTTTCCTCCAGGCTCCTTTCCCGCGGTCGGCGGCCCGGCTCGGAGGCTCCGTCGTTGCCACTGCACGGGCGTTCTTGGCACTCGGTGGGGAGCCCGGTGACGATGGCGGCGCCTTCCTCTTCTGAACGGGCAACATCGTCCCGTCCCGGCCTGGCCGTCAGTCTGTCAAAAAGGAAGCACATTCCTGTGGGTGAGATTGAGCGAGGGAGACGCGGCGGAGAATCAAAGCTCTCCTCGCGTGGGAGAGCATCAAAACATTTCAGCAACAAAGACACACGGTGCAGCACCGAGGGAGCACCGCGCTGTCGGAGAGTGAGTGCCAGAGGGAGCACCGCGCTGTCGGAGAGCGAGTGCCAGAGGGAGCACCGCGCTGTCGGAGAGTGAGTGCCAGAGGGAGCACCGCGCTGTCGGAGAGTGAGTGCCAGAGGGAGCACCGCGCTGTCGGAGAGTGAGTGCCAGAGGGAGCACCGCGCTGTCGGAGAGTGAGTGCCAGAGGGAGCACCGCACTGTCGGAGAGTGAGTGCCAGAGGGAGCACCGCACTGTCGGGAGAGTGAGCGCCAGAGGGAGCACCGCACTGTCGGGAGAGTGAGCGCCAGAGGGAGCACCGCACTGTCGGAGAGTTAGTGCCAGAGGGAGCACCGCACTGTCGGAGAGTGAGCGCCAGAGGGAGCACCGCACTGTCGGAGAGTGAGCGCCAGAGGGAGCACCGCACTGTCGGAGAGTGAGTGCCAGAGGGAGCACCGCACTGTCGGAGAGTGAGCGCCAGAGGGAGCACCGCACTGTCGGAGAGTGAGTGCCAGAGGGAGCACCGCGCTGTCGGGAGAGTGAGCACCAGAGGAAGCGCCACACTGTCGGGAGAGTGAGCGCCAGAGGGAGCACCGCGCTGTCGGAGAGTGAGCGCCAGAGGGAGCACCGTGCTGTCGGGAGAGTGAGCGCCAGAGAGAGCGCCACGCTGTCGGGAGAGAGTGTCAGAGGAAGCGCCACGCTGTCGGGAGAGTGAGCGCCAGAGGGAGCACCGCGCTGTCGTAAGAGTGAGTGCCAGAGGAAGCGCCGCACTGTCGGGAGAGTGAGTGCCAGAGGAAGCGCCGCACTGTCGGGAGAGTGAGCTCCAGAGGGAGTGCCGCACTGCGGCAGAGTCAGTGATGAGGGAGCGCCACAATATTGGAAAGTAAAAGTGCTGAGGGAGCGCCGCACTGTGGGAGGGTCAGTGGTGAGGGAGCGCCGCACTGTGGGAGGGTCGGTGCTGAGGGAGTGCCGCACTGTGGGAGGGTCAGTGCTGAGGGAGCGCCGCACTGTGGGAGGGTCAGTGCTGAGGGAGTGCCGCACTGTGGGAGGGTCGGTGCTGAGGGAGCGCCGCACTGTGGGAGAGTCAGTGCTGAGGGAGCGTCGCACTGTGGGAGGGTCAGTGCTGAGGGAGCGCCGCACTGTGAGAGGGTCAGTGCTGAGGGAGCGCCGCACTGTGGGAGGGTCGGTGCTGAGGGAGCGCCGCACTGTGGGAGGGTCGGTGCTGAGGGAGCGCCGCACTGTGGGAGGGTCGGTGCTGAGGGAGCGCCGCACTGTGGGAGGGTTACTGCTGAGGGAGCGCCGCACTGTGGGAGGGTCGGCGCTGAGGGAGCGCCGCACTGTGGGAGGGTCGGCGCTGAGGGAGCGCCGCACTGTGGGAGGGTCGGCGCTGAGGGAGCGCCGCACTGTGGGAGGGTCGGCGCTGAGGGAGCGCCGCACTGTGGGAGGGTCGGCGCTGAGGGAGCGCCGCACTGTGGGAGGGTCGGCGCTGAGGGAGCGCCGCACTGTGGGAGGGTCGGCGCTGAGGGAGCGCCGCACTGTGGGAGGGTCGGCGCTGAGGGAGCGCCGCACTGTGGGAGGGTCGGCGCTGAGGGAGCGCCGCACTGTGGGAGGGTCGGCGCTGAGGGAGCGCCGCACTGTGGGAGGGTCGGCGCTGAGGGAGCGCCGCACTGTGGGAGGGTCGGCGCTGAGGGAGCGCCGCACTGTGGGAGGGTCGGCGCTGAGGGAGCGCCGCACTGTGGGAGGGTCGGCGCTGAGGGAGCGCCGCACTGTGGGAGGGTCGGCGCTGAGGGAGCGCCGCACTGTGGGAGGGTCGGCGCTGAGGGAGCGCCGCACTGTGGGAGGGTCGGCGCTGAGGGAGCGCCGCACTGTGGGAGGGTCGGCGCTGAGGGAGCGCCGCACTGTGGGAGGGTCGGCGCTGAGGGAGCGCCGCACTGTGGGAGGGTCGGCGCTGAGGGAGCGCCGCACTGTGGGAGGGTCGGCGCTGAGGGAGCGCCGCACTGTGGGAGGGTCGGCGCTGAGGGAGCGCCGCACTGTGGGAGGGTCGGCGCTGAGGGAGCGCCGCACTGTGGGAGGGTCGGCGCTGAGGGAGCGCCGCACTGTGGGAGGGTCGGCGCTGAGGGAGCGCCGCACTGTGGGAGGGTCGGCGCTGAGGGAGCGCCGCACTGTGGGAGGGTCGGCGCTGAGGGAGCGCCGCACTGTGGGAGGGTCGGCGCTGAGGGAGCGCCGCACTGTGGGAGGGTCGGCGCTGAGGGAGCGCCGCACTGTGGGAGGGTCATTGCTGAGGGAGCGCCGCACTGTGGGAGAGTCAGTGCTGAGGGAGCACCGCACTGTGGGAGGGTCAGTGCTGGGGGAGCGCCGCACTGTGGGAGGGTCAGTGCTGAGGGAGCGCCGCACTGTGGGAGGGTCAGTGCTGAGGGAGCACCGCACTGTGGGAGGGTCAGTGCTGGGGGAGCGCCGCACTGTGGGAGGGTCAGTGCTGAGGGAGCGCCGCACTGTGGGAGGGTCAGTGCTGAGGGAGCACCGCACTGTGGGAGAGTCAGTGCTGAGGGAGCACCGCACTGTGGGAGGGTCAGTGCTGGGGGAGCGCCGCACTGTGGGAGGGTCAGTGCTGAGGGAGCGCCGCACTGTGGGAGGGTCAGTGCTGAGGGAGCACCGCACTGTGGGAGGGTCAGTGCTGAGGGGGGCTCCGGGGTTTCCCGACCTGTTCCCCCGGGTCGCTCCCGCCCGTTTCCGCAGCAACCGGGTACCGGAGTCCGTCGCCCTCAGGGGTCCCCCGCTCCACTTCCGGTCCGGCCGGGAAGACCCTCCGTGCGCGCAACCGCGACCCGAACACAGGTTCCGGGTCCCAGGCTCATCAACATATATCACCATATATCAATATATAACTTCAACAAATATACTCTAACAGTGCTGTACCCTCAGCACCGACCCTCCCACAGTGCGGTGCTCCCTCAGCACTGACCCTCCCACAGTGCGGCGCTCCCTCAGCACTGACCCTCCCACAGTGCGGCGCTCCCTCAGCACTGACCCTCCCACAGTGCGGCGCTCCCTCAGCACTGACCCTCCAACAGTGCGGCGCTCCCTCAGCACTGACCCTCCCACAGTGCGGCGCTCCCTCAGCACTGACCCTCCCACAGTGCGGCGCTCCCTCAGCACTGACCCTCCCACAGTGCGGCGCTCCCTCAGCACTGACCCTCCCACAGTGCGGCGCTCCCTCAGCACCGACCCTCCCACAGTGCGGCGCTCCCTCAGCACCGACCCTCCCACAGTGCGGCGCTCCCTCAGCACCGACCCTCCCACAGTGCGGCGCTCCCTCAGCACCGACCCTCCCACAGTGCGGCGCTCCCTCAGCACTGACCCTCCCACAGTGCGGCGCTCCCTCAGCACTGACCCTCCCACAGTGCGGCGCTCCCTCAGCACTGACCCTCCCGCAGTGCGGCGCTCCCTCAGCACTGACCCTCCCGCAGTGCGGCGCTCCCTCAGCACTGACCCTCCCGCAGTGCGGCGCTCCCTCAGCACTGACCCTCCCACAGTGCGGCGCTCCCTCAGCACCGACCCTCCCACAGTGCGGCGCTCCCTCAGCACTGACCCTCCCACAGTGCGGCGCTCCCTCAGCACTGACCCTCCCACAGTGCGGCGCTCCCTCAGCACTGACTCTCCCACAGTGCGGCGCTCCCTCAGCACTGACCCTCCCACAGTGCGGCGCTCCCTCAGCACTGACCCTCCCACAGTGCGGGGCTCCCTCAGCACTGACGCTCCCACAGTGCGGCGCTCCCTCAGCACTGACCCTCACACAGTGCAGCGCTCCCTCAGCACTGACCCTCCCACGGTGAGGCGCTCCCTCAGCACTGACCCACGGTGCGGCGCTCCCTCAGCACTGACCCTCCCACGGTGCGGCGCTCCATCAGCGCTGACCCTCCCACAGTGCGGCGCTCCCTCAGCACCGACCCTCCCACAGTGCGGCGCTCCCTCAGCACTGACCCTCCCACAGTGCGGCGCTCCCTCAACACAGACCCTCCCACAGTGCGGCGCTCCTTCAGCACTGATCCTCCCACAGTGCGGCGCTCCCTCAGCACTGACCCTCCCACACTGCAGCGCCCCCTCAGCACTGACCCCCCCCCCCCCACAGTGCGGCCCTCCCTCAGCACTGACCCTCCCACAGTGCGGTGCTCCCTCAGCACCTACCCTCCCACAGTGCAGCGCTCCCTCAGCACTGACCCTCCCACGGTGCAGCGCTCCCTCAGCACTGACCCTCCCACAGTGCGGTGCTCCCTCAGCGCTGACCCTCCCACAGTGCGGCGCCCCCTCAGCACTGACCCTCTGACAGTGCGGTGCTCCCTCAGCACTGACCCTCCCACAGTGCGGCGCTCCCTCAGCACTGGTCCTCCCACAGTGCGGCGGTTCCTCAGCACTGACACTCCCACAGTGCGGCGCTCCCTCAGCACTGACCCTCCCACAGTGCGGCGCTCCCTCAGCACTGACCCCCCCACAGTGCGGCGCTCCCTCAGCAGTGACCCTCCCACAGTGCAGCGCTCCCTCAGCACTGACCCTCCCACGGTGCAGCGCTCCCTCAGCACTGACCCCCCCACAGTGCGGCGCTCCCTCAGCACTGATCCTCCCACAGTGCGGTGCTCCCTCAGCACTGAACCTGCCACAGTGCAGCGCTCCCTCAGCACTGGTCCTCCCACAGTGCGGCGCTCCCTCAGCACTGACCCTCCCACAGTGCGGCACTCCCTCAGCACCGACCCTCCCACAGTGCGGCGTTCCCTCAGCACTGACCCTCCCACAGTGCGGCGCTCCCTCGGCACTGACCCTCCCACAGTGCGGCGCTCCCTCCGCACTGACCCTCTCACAGTGCAACGCTCCCTCAGCACTGACCCTCCTACAGTGCGGCGCTCCCTCAGCACTGACCCTCCCACAGTGCGGCGCTCCCTCAGCACTGACCCTCCCACAGTGTGGCGCTCCCTCAGCACTCACCCTCCCACAGTGCGGCGCTCCCTCAGCACTGTACCCTCCCACAGTGCGGCGCTCCCTCAGCACTGACCCTCCCACAGTGCGGCCATCCCTCAGCACTCACCCTCCCTCAGTGCGGCGCTCCCTCAGCACTGACCCTCCCACAGTGCGGCACTCCCTCAGCACCGACCCTCCCACAGTGCGGCGCTCCCTCAGCACCGACCCTCCTACAGTGCGGTGCTCCATCAGTAGTGTGAGACTATGAGCCAGGATACTCACGAGCAAGTTCCCTTATTGGTCCCCTTATTGGTCCCCTTATTTGCCGAAGGATATATTGGCCTTGGGAGGAGTGCAGAGAAGGTTCACCAGGTTGATACCAGGGATGAGGGGTGTTGATTATGAGGAGAGACTGAGCAGATTGGGTTTGTATTCGTTGGAATTTAGAAGTCTGAGGGGGGATCTTATAGAGACCTATAAGATAATGAAGGGGCTGGATAGGGTAGAGGTGGAGAGATCCTTTCCACTTAGAAAGGAAGCTAGAACTAGAGGGCACAGCCTCAAAATAAAGGGGGGTCGGTTTAGGACAGAGTTGAGGAGGAACTTCTTCTCTCAGAGGGTGGTGATTCTCTGGAATTCTCTGCCCACTGAAGTGGTGGAGGCTACCTCGTTGAATATGTTTAAATCACGGATAGATGGATTCCTGATCGGTAAGGGAATTAGGGGTTATGGGGATCAGGCGGGTAAGTGGAACTGATCCACTTCAGATCAGCCATGATCTTATTGAATGGCGGGGCAGGCTCGAGGGGCTAGATGGCCTACTCATGCTCCTATTTCTTATGTTCTTAAGTTTAAAGTTTATTTATTATTCACAAGTAGGCTTACATTGACACTGCAATGAAGTTACTGTGAAATTCCCTTCGTTACCACTCCGGTGCCTGTTTGGGTACACTGAGGGAGAATTTAGCACGGCCAATGCACCCTAACCAGCACGTCTTTAGGACTGTGGGAGGAAACCGGAGCACCCGGAGGAAACCCACGCAGACACGGGGAGAGAACGTCTGCAGAGGGACACAAACTCATGCCCTTTGGCCTCAGGAGGTAAGGTGGCCACTACCCACCGAGCCCGGGCTGACACTGGACTGAGACCAATTACATGATAATCAGTTGTGTCCAGTAAGTCCGCTGGTTTACAGATAACATCAGGGGATCTTTACCATCGTCCCGGATCAGGCAGACTGATCCTGGTGTTGATGTGTGATTTAGCGTGTGATGTGAAGGAGAGCTGCTCACCCCACGCTGCACACCCTCAGTGCTGCACTGCAGCGTCAGCCTGAATTAGGTACTCAAGTCTTGTTCTGGCCTCAGAGACCAGACGCTTCTAACTCTCAGCCTGCGTAGGTATTTCTGTCAAGTCCCAGGGAAGGAGATTTTGCTGCCCTTACACTTTCAGTGCGAGCTATTTTTGGTCTCCTCACTCTCGAATCTAGAAGCACCGTTCTGACTGTTGAATTTTCACTCCCTGACGTGTCTTTTTGCCACTTATTGTAACTGCGTGTCCTCCAATTATTGATCCCCCCGGACACTCTTTCTTCCTATCTGAATAGGGAGGCGATGACGGAGTGGAAATGTCACTAAACTAGCAATCCAGAGACCCAGGGTAATGGTCTGGGGGCCCCGAATTCGAACCCCACCACGGCAAATGGTGAAATTGGAATTCAGTGAAAACTAGAATTAATGATGACCATTGTCGTAAAAAAAAAAACCATCTGGTTCACACTAATGTCCCCTTCGGGGAAGGGAATCTGCCATAATTCCCCAGTCTGGCCTACATGTAACTCCAGAACCCCCCACACACACAGCAATGTGGTTGGCTCTTAACAACCCCCCTCTGAAATGGCCCGAGCGAGATACTCAGTTCAAAGGGCAATTAAGCATGGGCAATAATATTTTATATTTCTTCTACAATGCAGAAAGAGGCCATCGTGCCCATCAAGCCTGCGCCAACTCTCCAGAAGAGAATTCACCCCCCCCCACCATCTTGGTAACCCCACAGCCAATCCACCTAACCCACACATCTTTGGACACTAAGGGGCAATTTAGCATGGCCAATCCACCCTAACCTACACATCTTTGGACAATAAGGGGCAATTTAGCATGGCCAATCCACCCAACCCACACATCTTTGGACACTAAGGGGCAATTTAGCATGGCCAATCCACCCTAACCTACACATCTTTGGACACTAAGGGGTAATTTAGCATGGCCAATCCACCCTAACCTACACATCTTTGGACACTAAGGGGCAATTTAGCATGGCCAATCCACCTAACCCACACATCTTTGGACACTAAGGGGTAATTTAGCATGGCCAATCCACCCTAACCTACACATCTTTGGACTGTGGGAGGAAACCGGAGCTCCCGGAGGAAACCCACGCAGACACGAGGAGAATGTGCAGACTCCACACAGACAGTGACCCAAGCCGGGAATCGAACCCGGGTCCCTGGCGCTGTGAGGCAGCAGTGCCAACCACTGTGCCACCAGGCCCAGCCAGCAACACCTACATCCCATGAACTATTAAAAAAAGGCTTGGTAATTCTGAGTGTCTCTATTAAATCTCTCCTTAACCTTCATTGCTAGACCATAGAACAGTACAGTACAGTACAGGCCCTTCGGCCCTCGATGTTGCGCTGAGCTTTGTCCAAAACCAAGATCAAGCTATCCCACTCCCTAACATCCTGGTGTGCTCCATGTGCCTATCCAATAACCGCTTGAAAGTTCCTAAGTGTCCGACTCCACTATCACTGCAGGCAGTCCATTCCACTCCACACCCCAACCACTCTCTGAGTAAAGAACCTACCTCAGACATCCCACCTATATCTCCCGCCATGAACCTTATAGTTATGCCCCCTAGTAACAGCTACATCCACCCGAGGAAATAGTCTCTGAACGTCCACTCTATCTATCCCCCTCATCATCTTATAAACCTCTATTAAATCGCCTCTCATCCTCCTCCACTCCAAAGAGAAAAGCCCCAGCTCCCTCAACCTTTCCTCATAAGACCTACCCTCCAAACCAGGCAGCATCCTGGTAAATCTCCTCTGCGCTCTCTCCAATGCTTCCACATCCTTTTTATAGTGAGGTGACCAGAACTGCACACAATACTCCAAATGTGGTCTCACCAAGGTCCTGTACAGTTGCAGCATAACCCCACAGCTCTTAAATTCAAATCCCCTGTTAATAAATGCTAACACACTATAGGCCTTCTTCACGGCTCTATCCACTTGAATGGCAACCTTTAGAGATCTGTGGATATGAACCCCAAGATCTCGCTGTTCCTCCACATTTCTCAGAATCCTGTCATTGACCCTGTAATCCGCATTCAAATTTGTCCTCCCAAAATGTATCACCTCGCACTTATCAGGGTTAAACTCCATCTGCCATTTTTCAGCTCAGCTCTGCATCCTATCAATGTCTCTTTGCAGCCTACAACAGCCCTCCACCTCATCCACTACTCCACCAATCTTGGTATCATCAGCAAATTTACTGATCCACCCTTCAGCCCCCTCCTCCAAGTCATTGATAAAAATCACAAATAGCAGAGGACCCAGCACTGATCCTTGTGGTACACCGCTGGTAACTGGTCTCCAGTCTGAAAATTTTCCATCCACCACCACCCTCCGTCTTCTATGAGATAGCCAGTAAATTATCCAATCGGCCAAATTTCCCTCTATCCCACATCTCCTTACTTTCTTCATGAGCCAACCATGGGGAACCTTATCAAACGCCTTACTAAAATCCATGTATACGACATCAACTGCTCTACCTTCATCGACACACTTAGTTACCTCCTCAAAGAATTCAATCAAATTTGTGAGGCAAGACTTACCCTTCACGAATCCGTGTTGACTATCCCGGATTAAGCTGCATCTTTCCAAATGGTCATAAATCCTATCCCTCAGGACCTTTTCCATTAACTTACTGACCACCGAAGTAAGACTAACTGGCCTATAATTACCAGGGTCATTCCTATTTCCTTTCTTGAACAGAGGAACAACATTCGCCACTCTCTAGTCCTCTGTCACTATCCCCGTGGACAGTGAGGACCCAAAGATCAAAGCCAAAGGCTCTGCAATCACATCCCTTGCCTCCCAAAGAATCCTAGAATATATCCCATCTGGCCCAGGGGACTTATTGACCTTCAGTTTATTCAAAACTGCCAGTACATCCTCCCTCCGAACAACTATTTCCTCCAGCCTATTAGCCTGTAACACCTTCTCTTCCTCAAAAACATGGCCCCTCTCCTTGGTGAACACTGAAGAAAAGTATTCATTCATCACCTCGCCTATCTCTACTGACTCCATACACAAGTTCCCACTACTGTCCTTGACCGGCCCTAACCTCACCCTGGTCATTCTTTTATTCCTCACATAAGAGTAAAAAGCCTTGGGGTTTTCCTTGATCCGACCCGCCAAGGACTTCTCATGTCCCCTCCTAGTTCTCCTAAGCCCCTTTTTCAGCTCATTCCTTGCTAACTTGTAACCCTCAATCGAGCCATCTGAACCTTGTTTCCTCATCCCTACATAAGCTTCCCTCTTCCTTTTCACAAGACATTCCACCTCTTTCGTGAACCATGGTTTCCTCCCTGCCTGACAGGGACATACCTATCAAGGACACCCAGTATTTGTTCCTTGAAAAAGTTCCACTTTTCATTCGTGCCTTTCCCTGACAGTTTCTGTTCCCACCTTATGCCCCCTAATTCTTGCCTAATCGCATCATAATTACCTCTCCCCCAATTGTAAACCTTGCCCTGCCGTACGGCCCTATCCCTCTCCATTGCAATAACAAAAGACACCGAATTGTGGTCACTATCTCCAAAGTGCTCTCCCACAACCAAATCTAACACTTGGCCCGGTTCATTTCCCAGTACCAAATCCAATGTGGCCTCACCTCTTGTCGGCCTATCCACATATTGTGTCAGGAAACCCTCCTGCACACACTGCACAAAAACTGTCCCATCCAAACTACATGACAACTACCCTGTGACCCCCACACATATCCATAATCTGCTTAGCAATTTCTTCCTCCACATCTCTATTACTATTTGGGGGCCTATAGTAAACTCCTAACAACGTGACCGCTCCTTTCCTATTTCTAACCTCAGCCCATATTACCTCAGTATGCAGATCCCCCTCGAAGTGCCTTTCCGCAGCCGTTAGACTATCCTTGATTAACAATGCCACTCCTCCACCTCTTTTACCAGCTTCCCTACACTTACTGAAACATCTATACCCCGGAACGTCCAACAACCATTCCTGTCCTTGTTCTACCCACGTCTCCGTAATGGCCACAACATCGTAGTCCCAAGTACCAATCCACGCCCCAAGTTCATCTCCTTTGTTGCGGATGCTCCTTGCATTGAAGTAGACACACTTCAACCCATCTTCCTGTCTACCGGTACCCACCCTTGACCTTGATACCTTCCCCAATACCTCACCATCCTCAACACTGACTTCTGGACTACAACTCCTTTTCCCACTCCCCTGACAAATTAGTTTAAACCCCCCTGAAGAGCCGTATCAAATTTCCCTCCTAGGATATTGGTGCCCCTTTGGTTCAGGTGCACCCCGTCCTGTTTGTACAGGTCCCACCTTCCCCAGAATGTGTTCCAATTATCCACGTATCTGAAACCCTCCCTCCTACACCATCCCTGCAACCACATGTTTAACTGCACTCTCTCCCTGTTCCTCAACTCGCTATCACGTGGCACCGGTAACGTACCAGAGATCACCACATGTTTTGTCATGGATTTTAGTAAGGCGTTTGATAAGGTTCCCCATGGTCGGCTTATGATGAAAGTGAGGAGGTGTGGGATAGAGGGAAAGTTGGCCGATTGGATAGGTAACTGGCTATCTGATCGAAGACAGAGGGTGGTGGTGGATGGAAAATTTTTGGACTGGAGGCAGGTTGCTAGCGGAGTGCCACAGGGATCAGTGCTTGGTCCTCTGCTCTTTGTGATTTTTATTAATGACTTAGAGGAGGGGGCTGAAGGGTGGATCAGTAAATTTGCTGATGACACCAAGATTGGTGGAGTAGTGGATGAGGTGGAGGGCTGTTGTAGGCTGCAAAGAGACATAGATAGGATGCAAAGCTGGGCTGAAAAATGGCAAATGGAGTTTAACCCTGATAAATGTGAGGTGATTCATTTTGGTAGGACTAATTTAAATGTGGATTACAAGGTCAAAGGTAGGGTTCTGAAGACTGTGGAGGAACAGAGAGATCTTGGGGTCCATATCCACAGATCTCTAAAGGTTGCCACTCAAGTGGATAGAGCTGTGAAGAAGGCCTATAGTGTGTTAGCCTTTATTAACAGGGGGTTGGAGTTTAAGAGCCGTGGGGTTATGCTGCAACTGTACAGGACCTTGGTGAGACCACATTTGGAATATTGTGTGCAGTTCTGGTCACCTCACTATAAAAAGGATGTGGAAGCGCTGGAAAGAGTGCAGAGGAGATTTACCAGGATGCTGCCTGGTTTGGAGAGTAGGTCTTATGAGGAAAGGTTGAGGGAGCTAGGGCTGTTCTCTCTGGAGCGGAGGAGGCTGAGGGGAGACTTAATAGAGGTTTATAAAATGATGAAGGGGATAGATAGAGTGAACGTTCAAAGACTATTTCCTCGGGTGGATGGAGCTATTACAAGGGGCATAACTATAGGGTTCGTAGTGGGAGATATAGGAAGGATATCAGAGGTAGGTTCTTTACGCAGAGAGTGGTTGGGGTGTGGAATGGACTGCCTGCAGTGATAGTGGAGTCAGACACTTTAGGAACATTTAAGCGGTTATTGGATAGGCACATGGAGCACACCAGGATGATAGGGAGTGGGATAGCTTGATCTTGGTTTCAGATAAAGCTCGGCAAAACATCGTGGGCTGAAGGGCCTGTTCTGTGCTGTACTGTTCTATGTTCTATACGCTTCGTGTTTCCTCCTGACAAGACATTCAACCTCTTTTGTGAACCATGGTTCCCTCACTCGGCCATTTCCTCCCTGCCTGACAGGGACATACCTATCAAGGACACACAGTATTTGTTCCTTGAACAAGCTCCACTTTTCATTTGTGCCTTTCCCTGAAAGTTTCTGTTCCCATCTTATGTTCCCTAATTCTTGCCTAATCGCATCATAATTACCCCTCCCCCAATTATAAACCTTGCCCTGCCGTACGGCCCTATCCCTCTCCATTGCAATAATGAAAGACACCAAATTGTGGTCACTATCTCCAAAGTGCTCTCCCACAACCAAATCCAACACTTGGCCCGGTTCATTTCCCAGTACCAAATCCAATGTGGCCCCACCTCTTGTCGGCCTATCCACATATTGTGTCAGGAAACCCTCCTGCACACACTGTACAAAAACTGCCCCATCTGAACTATTCGACCTATAAAGGTTCCAATCAATATTTGGAAAGTTAAAGTCACCCATGATAACTACCCTGTGACCTCCACACCTGAAGAAGGAGACTCACCTGTGACACTGGGCCGGTCAAGGACAGTAGTGGGAACTTGTGCATGGACTCACCTGAAGAAGAAGCTTAAGGCTCTGAAAACTTGTGGCTTTTGCTGTCAAATAAACCTGTTGGACTTGAACCTGGTGTTGTTAAACTTCTTACTGTGTTTACCCCAGTCCAACGCCGGCATCTCCACATCATGACCTCCACACCTATCCATAATCTGCTTTGCAATTTCTTCCTCCACATCTCTATTACTATTTGGGGGCCGATAGAAAACTCCTAACAACGTGACCGCTCCTTTCCTATTTCTAACCTCAGCCCAAACTGGCAGATCCCCCTTGAACTGCCTTTCTGCAGCCGTTAAACTATCCTTGATTAACAATGCTACTCCTCCACCTCTTTTACCACCTTCCCTACTCTTAGTGAAACATCTATACCCCGGAACTTCCAACAACCATTCCTGTCCCCGTTCTAACCATGTCTCCGTAATGGCCACAATATCATAGTCCCAAGTACCAATCCACGCTCCAAGTTCACCTACCTTATTCCGGATGCTCCTTGCATTGAAGTAGACACACTTCAACCCACCTTCCTGTCTGCCGGTACACTCCTGCGACCTTGATACCCTCCTCAGTACCTCACTACACTCAACACTGGCGTCTGGACTACAGCTCGTTTTCCCATCCCCCTGACAAATTAGTTTAAACCCCCCCCGAAGAGCCGTAGCAAATTTCCCTCCCAGGATATTGGTGCCCCTCTGGTTCAGGTGTAAACCGTCCTGTTTTTACAGGTCCCACCTTCCCCAGAATGTGCTCCAATTATCCATGTAACTGAAACCCTCCCTCCTACACCATCCCTGCAGCCACGGGTTTATCTGCACTCTCTCCCTGTTCCTCAACTCACTATCACGTGGGACCGGCAACAAACCAGAGATGACAACATGGTCTGTCCTGGCTCTCAGCTTCCACCCTAGCTCCCTAAATTCCTGTTTTAAATCCCCGTCCCTTCTCTTACCTATGTCGTTGGTACCGATGTGCACCACGACTTGTGACTGTTCCCCCTCCCCCTTAAGGATCCTGAAAACACGGTCCGAGACGCCACGGACCCTGGCACCCGGGAGGCAACGTACCATCCTCGAGTCTCTTTCGCTGCCACAGAACCTCCTATCTGTCCCTCTAACCATCGAGTCCCCAATAACTATTGCTCTCCTGCTCTTCCCCCTTCCCTTCTGAGCCACAGGGACGGACTCAGTGCTGGAGGTCCGATCACCGTGGCTCTCCAGTCTCTCCACATGAACTGAAATCCCTGGCGCCTTTCTGGATAAATCTACCTCCCCTGGGCCTTTACATCCTTCCTAAAGCGTGCGGCGCTGCACATTGGGAGATCAAATGTTAAGGGCAAGTATACAGTTAATGTCAGGACCCCGAACACCACTGATGTACAGGGGGATCCTGGGGTTCAAGTCCATAGCTCCCTGAAAGTGGCCACACAAGTAGATAGGGTGGTACAGAAGGCGGATGGCGCGCTTGCCTTTATTGGTCGGGGCATTGAGTACAAGAGTCAGGATGTTACAGCTTTATAAAACTTTGGTTAGGCCGCACTTAAGAGTATTGTGTTCAATCCTTGTCGCCACGTTTATAGGGCGGATGTGGAGGCTTTGGAGAGGGTGCAGAAGAGGTTTGCTGCCTGGATTAGAGGGTATTTACTAGGATGCTGCCAGGACTTGATGGTTTGAGTTATAAGGAGAGGCTGGATAGACTGGGACTTTTTTCTCTGGAGCGTAGGAGGCTGAGGGGGTGATCTGATAGAGGTTTATAAAATAATGAGGGGCACAGATCAGCTAGATAGTCAATATCTTTTCCCAAAGGTAGGGGAGTCCAAAACTAGAGGGCATTGGTTTAAGGTGAGAGGGGAGAGATACAAAAGGGCCCAGAGGGGCAATTTTTTCACACAGAGGGTGGTGAGTGTCTGGAACGAGCTGCCAGAGGTAGTAGTAGAGGCGGGTACAATTTTGTCTTTTAAAAAGCGTTTAGACAGTTACATGGGTACAGAGGGATATGGGCCAAACTTGGGCAAATGGGACTAGCTTAGGAGTTTAAAAAAAAGGGCGGCATGGACAAGTTGGGCCGAAGGGTCTGTTTCCTTGCTGTAAACCTCTATGACTCTATGAATGAGCTATAAGGAGAGGCTGGACAAACCAGGGTTGTTTTCTCTGGAGCGGCAGAGGCTGAGGGGGGAGTCCTGATAGATGTCAGTAAAATGATGAGAGGCGTAGATAGGGTTGACAGTCAGAATCTTGTTCCCCAGAGTTGAAATGTCTAATACTCACTTAAGGTGAGAGGGGGGAAAGTTCAAAGGAGATGTGAGGGGTAAGTGTTTTTTACACGGAGAGTGGTGGGTGTCTGGAACGCGCTGCCGGGAGTGGTGGTGGAGGCAGATACGATAGGGACGTTTAAGGGGCTTTTAGATAAACGCATGAATAAGCAAGGACTAGGGGGATAGGGAGCAAGGGCAGGCTGAAGGGATTCGTTTAATTTGGTGTCATGTTCGACACAAGATCGTGGGTCGAAGAGCCTGTTTTTAATATTGGTGGGACATGGGCGTCGCTGGCTGGGCCCAGCATTTATTGCCCATCCCTAGTTGTCCCTTGAGAAGGTGGTGGTGAGCTTCCTTCCTGAATCGCTGCAGTCCACGCGCTGTGGGTTGATCCACAATGCCGTTAGGGAGGGAATTCCAGGATTTTGACCCGGCAACTGTGCCGTACTGTTCTATAAAGTGCGGAATTGTTCACAACAACACTCAAGAAACTCGACACCACCCAGGACAAAGCAGCCCCGCTCGATTGGCACCACATCTACAAACATTCACTCCCTCCACCACCGACGCTCAGTAGCAGCAGTGTGTACCGTCTACAAGATGCACCGCAGCAACTCACCAAGGCTCCTTCGACAGCACCTTCCAAACCCGCCACTTCTACCATCTAGAAGGACAAGGGGGGGGGGGCAGCAGACACATGGGGAACACCACCACCTTGGGGCAGCACGGTGGCCCAGTGGTTAGCACTGCTGCCTCACTGCGCCAGGGACCTGGGTTCGATTCCCAGTCTCGGTCACTGTCTGTGTGGAGTCTGCACATTCTCCCCGTGTCTGCGTGGGTTTCCTCCGGGTGCTCCGGTTTCCTCCCACAGTCCGAAAGACGTGCTGGTTAGAGTGGATTGGCCGTGCTAAATTCTCCCTCAGTGTAACCCGAACAGGCGCCAGAGTGTGGCGACTAGGGGAATTTCGCTTCATTGCAGTGTTAATGTAAGCCTTACTTGTGACACTAATAAATAAACTTTACTTTACTTACCAACTGCAAGTTCCCCCTCCGAGCCACTCGCCTAACTTGGAAATATATCGGCCATTCCTCACTGTTACTGGGTCAAAATCCCGAAATTCCCTCCCTAACAGCACTGTGGGTGTACCTACCCCACACGGGGACTGACTGATGTCCAATAACAATCCTGGAACTCCCTCCCTAACAGCACTGTGGGTGTACCTACCCCACACAAGGACTGACCGATGTCCAATAACAATCCTGGAACTCCCTCCCTAACAGCACTGTGGGTGTACCTACCCCACACACGGGGACTGACTGATGTCCAATAACAATCCTGGAACTCCCTCCCTAACAGCACTGTGGGTGTACCTACACCACACGGACTGACTGATGTCCAATAACAATCCTGGAACTCCATCCCTAACAGCACTGTGGGTGTACCTACCCCACACACGGGGACTGACTGATGTCCAATAACAATCCTGGAACTCCATCCCTAACAGCACTGTGGGTGTACCTACCCCACACACGGGGACTGACTGATGTCCAATAACAATCCTGGAACTCCCTCCCTAACAGCACTGTGGGTGTACCTACACCGCACGGACTGACTGATGTCCAATAACAATCCTGGAACTCCATCCCTAACAGCACTGTGGGTGTACCTACCCCACACACGGGGACTGACTGATGTCCAATAACAATCCTGGAACTCCCTCCCTAACAGCACTGTGGGTGTACCTACCCCACACACGGGGACTGACTGATGTCCAATAACAATCCTGGAACTCCCTTCCTAACAGCACTGTGGGTGTACCTACACCACACGGACTGACTGATGTCCAATAACAATCCTGGAACTCCATCCCTAACAGCACTGTGGGTGTACCTCCACCACATGGGGACTGACTGATGTCCAATGACAATCCTGGAACTCCCTCTCTAACAGCACTGTGGGTGTACCTACCCCACACAGGACTGACTGATGTCCAATAACAATCCTGGAACTCCATCCCTAACAGCACTGTGGGTGTACCTACACCACATGGGGACTGCAGCGCGTTCAAGAAGGTGGTTCACCCACTACCTTCTCGAGGAGCAGTTAGGGATGGGCAATAAATGCTGACCCAGCCAGCGACGCCCATGTCCCACGAAATAAATAAATCTAGAATACCGCACGCAGTTTCAGTCTCTACGTTCAAGAGAGGATATTCTGGTATTGGGGGCGATACAGCGAAGGTTCACTAGATTGGTCCAGGGATGAGAGGGTTGCCCTATGATGGGAGGCTGAGTAAATTGGGCTTCCATTCTCTGGAGTTTATTCTCTGGAATTTTGCTGACGACACCACCGTAGCGGGTCGGATCTCAAACAATGACGAGACAGAGTACAGGAATGAGATAGAGAATCTGGTGAACTGGTGCAGCAACAATAATCTCTCCCTCAATGTCAACAAAACGAAGGAGATTGTCATCGACTTCAGGAAGCGTAAAGGAGAACATGCCCCTGTCTACATCAACGGGGACGAAGTAGAAAGGGTCGAGAGCTTCAAGGTTTTAGGTGCCCAGATCACCAACAACCTGTCCTGGTCCCCCCCGTGCCGACACTATAGTTAAGAAAGCCCCACCAATGCCTCTACTTTCTCAGAAGGCTAAGGAAATTTGGCATGTCCGCTACGACTCTCACCAACTTTTACAGATGCACCATAGAAAGCATTCTTCCTGGTTGTATCACAGCTTGGTATGGGGCTCCTGCTCTGCCCAAGACCGCAAGGAACTACAAAAGGTCGTGAATGTAGCCCAGTCCCATCTCACAAACCAGCCTCCCATCCATTGACTCTGTCTACACTTCCCACTGCCTCGGGGAAAAGTAGCCGGCATAATCAAGGACCCCCACACACCCCGGACATTCTCTCTTCCAACTTCTTCCGTCGGGAAAAAGATACAAAAGTCTGAGGTCACGCACCAACCGACTCAAGAACAGCTTCTTCCCTGCTGCCGTCAGACTTTTGAATGAACCTACCTCGCATTAAGTTGATCTTTCTCTACACCCCAGCTATGACTGTAATGCTACATTCTGCACCCTCTCCTTTCCTTCTCTATGAACGGTATGCTTTGTCTGTATAACGCGCAAGAAACAATACTTTTCACTGTATGTTAAATAAATCAAATCAAACCAAACCAAACAAGAATGAGAGGTGATCTGATTGAGACGTAAAGGATTCTGAAGGGGTTTGAAGGGGTGGGCACTGAGAGATTGCTCCCACTGGTCGGAGGAATCTAAAATATGGTGGGGGGGGGCACAGTCAGGGTAAAGGGAGGGGCACAATCTCAGGGTAAGGAGGTACAGTCTCAGGGCAAAGGGGTACAGTCTCAGGGCAAGGGGGCACAGTCTCAGGGTAAGGGAGGCACAGTCTCAGGGTAAGGGGGGCACAGTCTCAGGGTAAGGGGGGCACAGTCCCAGGGTAAGGGGGGCACAGTCCCAGGGTAAGGGGGGGCACAGTCTCAGGGTAAGGGGGGCACAGTCTCAGGGTAAGGGGAGGCACAGTCTCAGGGTAAGGGGGGCACAGTCTCAGGGTAAGGGGGGACACAGTCTCAGGGTAAGGGGGGGCACAGTCTCAGGGTAAGGGGGGGCACAGTCTCAGGGTAAGGGGGGTACAGTCTCAGGGTAAGGGGGGCACAGTCTCAGGGTAAGGGAGGGCACAGTCTCAGGGTAAGGGGGGGCACATTCTCAGGGTAAGGGGGGCACAGTCTCAGGGTAAAGGGGGGCACATTCTCAGGGTAAGGGGGGGCACATTCTCAGGGTAAGGGGGGCACAGTCTCAGGGTAAGGGGGGGCACATTCTCAGGGTAAAGGGGGGCACATTCTCAGGGTAAGGAGGGCACAGTCTCAGGGTAAGGGGGGCACAGTCTCAGGGTAAGGGGGGCACAGTCTCAGGGTAAGGGGGGCACAGTCTCAGGGTAAGGGGGGGAACAGTCTCAGGGTAAGGGGGGGCACATTCTCAGGGTAAAGGGGCACAGTCTCAGGGTAAGGAGGGGCACAGTATCAGGGTAAAGGGGCACAGTCTCAGGGTAAGGGGGCATAGTCTCTGGGAAAGGGGGGCACAGTCTCAGGGTAAGGGGGCACAGTCTCAGGGTAAGGGGCAGTCTCAGGGTAAGAGGGGCACAGTCTCAGGGTAAGAGGGGCACAGTCTCAGGGTAAGGGGGGCACAGTCTCAGGGTAAGGGGGGTACAGTCTCAGGGTAAGGGGCAGTCTCAGGGTAAGGGGGGCACAGTCTCAGGGTAAGGGGGGCACAGTCTCAGGGTAAGGGGGGCACAGTCTCAGGGTAAGGGGGGTACAGTCTCAGGGTAAGGGGGGCACAGTCTCAGGGTAAGGGGGGTACAGTCTCAGGGTAAGGGGGGCACAGTCTCAGGGTAAGGGGGGGCACAGTCTCAGGGTAAGGGGGGCACAGTCTCAGGGTAAGGGGGGCACAGTCTCAGGGTAAGGGGGGCACAGTCTCAGTGTAAGGGGGGTACAGTCTCAGGGTAAGGGGGGCACAGTCTCAGGGTAAGGGGGGGCACAGTCACAGGGTAAGGGGGGGCACAGTCTCAGGGTAAGGGGGGTACAGTCTCAGGGTAAGGGGGGCACAGTCTCAGGGTAAGGGGGGCACAGTCTCAGGGTAAGGGGGGGCACAGTCTCAGGGTAAGGGGGGTACAGTCTCAGGGTAAGGGGGGCACAGTCTCAGGGTAAGGGGGGGCACAGTCTCAGGGTAAGGGGGGGCACAGTCACAGGGTAAGGGGGGGCACATTCTCAGGGTAAAGGGGGGCACATTCTCAGGGTAAAGGGGGGCACATTCTCAGGGTAAGGGGGGCACAGTCTCAGGGTAAGGGGGGCACAGTCTCAGGGTAAGGGGGGCACAGTCTCAGGGTAAGGGGGACACAGTCTCAGGGTAAGGGGGGGCACATTCTCAGGGTAAGGGGGGCACAGTCTCAGGGTAAGGGGGGCACAGTCCCAGGGTAAGGGGGGTTCACCGTCTCAGGGTAAGGGGGGGCACATTCTCAGGGTAAGGGGGGCACAGTCTCAGGGTAAGGGGGGCACAGTCTCAGGGTAAGGGGGGGCACATTCTCAGGGTAAGGAGGGCACAGTCTCAGGGTAAGGGGGGACACAGTCTCAGGGTAAGGGGGCACAGTCTCAGGGTAAGGGGGGGGCACAGTCCCAGAATAAGGAGGGGCACAGTCTCAGGGTAAAGGGGGGGGCACATTCTCAGGGTAAGGGGGGCACAGTCTCAGGGTAAGGGGGGCACTGTCTCAGGGTGAGAGGGGCACAGTCTCAGGGTGAGAGGGGCACAGTCTCAGGGTAAGGGGGGCACAGTCACAGGGTAAGGGGGGCACAGTCTCAGGTAAGGGGGGGCATATTCTCAGGGTAAGGGGGGTACAGTCTCAGGGTAAGAGGGGCACAGTCTCAGGGTGAGAGGGGCACAGTCTCAGGGTAAGGGGGGCACAGTCACAGGGTAAGGGGGGCACAGTCTCAGGGTAAGGGGGGGCATATTCTCAGGGTAAGGGGGGCACAGTCTCAGGGTAAGGGGAGGCACAGTCTCAGGGTGAGAGGGGCACAGTCTCAGGGTAAGGGGGCACAGTCTCCGGGTAAGGGGGGGCACAGTCTCAGGGTAAGGGGGCACAGTCTCAGGGTAAGGGGGGCACAGTCTCAGGGTAAGGGGGGCACAGTCTCAGGGTAAGGGGGGCACAGTCTCAGGGTAAAGGGGGCACATTCTCAGGGTAAGGGGGGCACAGTCTCAGGGTAAGGGGGGGCACAGTCTCAGGGTAAGGGGGGGCGCAGTCTCAGGGTAAGGGGGGGCGCAGTCTCAGGATAAGGGAGGGCACAGTCTCAGGGTAAGGGGGGGCACAGTCTCAGGGTAAGGGGGGGCGCAGTCTCAGGGTAAGGGGGGGCGCAGTCTCAGGGTAAGGGGGGGCGCAGTCTCAGGGTAAGGGGGGGCACAGTCTCAGGATAAGGGAGGGCACAGTCTCAGGGTAAGGGGGGGCACAGTCTCAGGGTAAGGGGGGGCACAGTCTCAGGGTAAGGGAGGGCACAGTCTCAGGGTAAGGGGGGGCACAGTCTCAGGGTAAGGGGGGGCACAGTCTCAGGGTAAGGGGGGGCGCAGTCTCAGGGTAAGGAGGTGGGGCAATCCTTTAGGACTCAGATGGGGAGAAATCGCTTCACTCAAAGAGTTGTGAATCTTTGGCATTCTCTCCCTGGGGGGGATGTGGATCATAGAAGTGTTTAGCCTTAAAATCATAGAATCCCTCCAGTGCAGAAGGAGGCCATTCAGCCCATCAAGCCTGTTCGATGCTTCATTGATGAATACTATGAAGACTGGGGATAGACAGAATTTTGGTGTCTCTGGGTGTCTCGAGTGGGAAAATGGAACCCAAGATCAGCCAGGGTCGTATTGAATGGCAGAGCAGGCTCGACAGGCCGAATGATCTTCCCCTGCACCTTCTTCTTGCGCTGAGGAACTAACAGGGTTACAGACATCAAGTGGAGGTCTGAGACTTAAGCACCACGGTGGCACCATGGTTAGCGCTGCTGCCCTCACAGCAAGAAGTTTAACAACACCAGGTTAAAGTCCAACAGGTTTATTTGGTAGCAAAAGCCACACAAGCTTTCGGAGCTCCAAACCCCTTCTTCAGGTGAGTGGGAATTCTGTTCACAAACAGAGCATGTAAAGACACAAACTCAATTTACATGAATAATGGTTGGAATGCGAATACTTACAACTAATCCAGTCTTTAAGATACAAAAGAACGTGAGTGGAGAGAGCATCAAGACAGGCTAAAAAGATGTGTATTGTCTCTAGTGGTAACTAGTGGCGTGCCGCAGGAATCGGTACTCGGGCCGCAACTATTTACCATTTATATAGATGATCTGGAGGAGGGGACGGAGTGTAGGGTAACGAAGTTTGCAGACGACACAAAGATAAGTGGAAAAGTGAATCGTGTGGAGGACGGAGAAGATCTGCAGAGAGATTTGGACAGGCTGAGAGAGTGGGCGAGGATATGGCAAATGGAGTATAACGTTGAGAAATGCGAGGTTATACACTTTGGAGGAAATAATAACAAATGGGATTACTATCTCAATGGAAACAAATTAAAACATGCTACCGTGCAAAGGGACCTGGGGGTCCTTGTGCATGAGACGCAAAAGCCCAGTCTGCAGGTACAACAGGTGATCAAGAAGGCAAATGGGATGTTGGCCTATATTGCGAGGGGGATAGAATATAAAAGCAGGGATGTCTTGATGCACCTGTACAGGGCATTGGTGAGGCCGCAGCTGGAATACTGTGTGCAGTATTGGTCCCCTTATATGAGGAAGGATATATTGGCATTGGAGGGAGTGCAGAGAAGGTTCACCAGGTTGATACCGGAGATGAGGGGTTTGGATTATGAGGAGAGGCTGAGGAGATTGGGTTTGTACTCGTTGGAGTTTAGAAGGATGAGGGGGGATCTTATGGAGACTTATAAGATAATGCGGGGGCTGGATAGGGTGGAGGCGGAGAGATTCTTTCCACTTAGTAAGGAAGTTAAAACTAGAGGACACAGCCTCAAAATAAAGGGGGGTCGGTTTAAGACAGAGTTGAGGAGGAACTTCTTCTCCCAGAGGGTGGTGAATCTCTGGAATTCTCTGCCCACTGAGGTGGTGGAGGCTACCTCGCTGAATATGTTTAAAGCGCGGATGGATGGATTCCTGATCGGTAAGGGAATTAAGGGTTATGGGGATCAGGCGGGTAAGTGGTACTGATCCACGTCAGATCAGCCATGATCTTATTGAATGGCGGGGCAGGCTCGAGGGGCTAGATGGCCTACTCCTGCTCCTATTTCTTATGTTCTTATGTCTCCAGACAAGACAGCCAGTGAAACTCTGCAGGTCCAGGCAACTGTGGGGGTTACAAATAGTGCGACATGAACCCAATATCCCGGTTGAGGCCGTCCTCGTGTGTGCGGAACTTGGCTATCAGTTTCTGCTCAGCGACTCTGCGCTGTCGTGTGTCGCGAAGGCCGCCTTGGAGAACGCTTACCCGAATATCAGAGGCTGAATGCCCGTGACCACTGAAGTGCTCCCCAACAGGATTTACGCCTCAGAGGCATCAATATATCTCATTTTTCCCCCTGACTTTGGACATTATTAGGAACATGTTGTGGTCACTGAGGGGTTCAGTTGATTTTTTTGGAGGGGGGAGTGAGGGGGAGGCGGTCAGTGTGAGTGGAGCGTGGCCCCTTTAAATTCCCGAAGGGTGCACTCGGCTCTTTCCGTAAGAAAGGGCGGGGCCCCGAACGCACCTCCTTCGTGCGACCTGAAAGTCGGCCAATGTGGCGGAGAGGTTCGGCCACTGGTGTGGGGGGGGGGGGGGGGGGGCGCAGTCCCTGAAGCCGACTTCGGATCGGCGGAGGGAGGGGCGCTCGGCTATTTCCGGCAGAAGGGGGCGGGGTCCCGAAGCTCTGTGTTCGGCTTCGCGAGGAGTATTCGTCTATTCCCGGCAGAAGGGAGTGGGGGCGGGGTCCGAAAGCCGGCTGGGCGGAGCGCTCGGCTATTTCCGGCAGCGGGTCCCGTGGGGCGGTATCCCGAACGTGGCTTCGTACTGGGCGAGGGAGGGGCGCTCGGCTATTTCCGGCAGGAGGAGGCGGGGTCCCGACGCTTGGTGCTCCTCTTCAAGAGGGACGCTCGGCTGTTTCCGGCAGCGCGGGGGCGGGGCGGTATCCCGAACACGGCGTCGTACTCAAAGGGAGGAGCGCTCCGCTATTTCCGGCACGAGGGGGGGCGGGGTCCCGAAGTCGGCTTGGTGCTCGCCTTCGGGAGGAGCGCTCGGCTATCTTCGGCAGGAGGGCGGAGTCCCGAAGTTCTGATTTCAGCTTCTCTGCCGTTTGGCCATTTATTCTTTCCATGGAGTGTCATTAGCAGCCATTTTCCCCTGGTTTCTGTGGCTTTCATTCCCTCACCCCATAGTATAAATACCTCGACGATTTCCGGCAGAAGGGGCCGAAGCCGGCTTCGTGTTCAGCCAGGGAGAGAGGACGAAAAGGCGGGGCGGGGCCAGAGAGGAAGGAGGGGCGGGGCGTGTGAGGAAGGGGCGGGGCGAGGGAGATGGGATGAAGGGGCGGAGCGTGTGAGGAAGGGGCGGGGAGAGTGCGATGAAAGGTGCGAGGAAGGGGCGGGGCCACAGTGGGGACGAAGGGGCGGGGCGAGTGTGATGAAGGGGCGGGGCGAGGGAGATGGGAAGAAGGGGCGGAGCGTGTGATGAAGGGGCGGAGTCAGAGAGCGAGCAGTGGTAGGGGCGGGGCAAGGAGGGGGGAGACGTCACGGAAAGAGTGGGCGGGGCCACAGCGGCCGAGAGCCCTCGGCACCTTCCGCCATTCGGGCGGTGCCTGGCCGCGCCTGCGCGGTAGCCCTCACCAGCCCGGAGATTGCCGAAGGCGGCGCTCGGCAATCTCCGGCGGAGCTCGCCGCGGCTGCGGTGCTGATGTGAGGGCAGAGGGTTGGAGCGGAGCATCAGTGAGGCAGCGCAGGGAAGGCAAGCTGGTGGGAGCATCAAGAAGCAGCCCGTAGCACCCAGCCTGGCACCGGGGCACCTCTACATGGACAAACACTGCCCACGTTTATAAACAGCGGCAAGAAGAACAGGACAAGAGGGAGAAGCCCAGGGGGGGAAATGGCTGAAATCACCAACATCAGACCCAGCCTGGGTAAGTCTGTCTGTCTATTCAGCCCATTGCAGAGGCTCCCAGCCTGGGTAAGTCTGTCTGAGTGTCTGTGCATTCAGCCCATTGCAGAGGCTCCCAGCCTGGGTAAGTCTGTCTGTGTGTCTGTGATTTCAGCCCATTGCAGAGGCTCCCAGCCTGGGTAAGTCTGTCTGAGTGTCTGTGCATTCAGCCCATTGCAGAGGCTCCCAGCCTGGGTAAGTCTGTCTGTGTGTCTGTGATTTCAGCCCATTGCAGAGGCTCCCAGCCTGGGTAAGTCTGTCTGTGTGTCTGTGCATTCAGCCCATTGCAGAGGCTCCTATCCTGGGTAAATGTGTGTCCATTGCAGAGGCTCCCAGCCTGGGTAAATGTGTGTCCATTCAGCCCATTGCAGAGGCTCCCAGCCTGGGTAAATGTGTGTCCATTGCAGAGGCTCCCAGCCTGGGTAAATGTGTGTCCATTGCAGAGGCTCCCAGCCTGGGTAAGTCTGCCTGTGTGTCCATTCAGTCCATTGCAGAGGCTCCCAGCCTGGGGGCTGCACAGTTAATCTGTTCAATACAACATTTCCCTCAGTATATCCCAGCTCTGACAGGCACACCCTGCCCGGATTCACTCCACAAACACCCACTGGGGCTGGGAGGGGGAATGTTGCATTTAGAATTCAAACTACATTGGCTACAGATCCATTTGCATTGATCTCCCTCCCTCCCTCTCCCTCTTTCCCTCGCTCTCCCTCTTTCCCTCCCTCTCCCTCTTTCCCTCCCTCTCCCTCTTTCCCTCCCTCTCCCTCTTTCCCTCCCTCTCCCTCTTTCCCTCGCTCTCCCTCTTTCCCTCCCTCTCCCTCTTTCCCTCCCTCTCCCTCTTTCCCTCCCTCTCCCTCTTTCCCTCCCTCTCCCTCTTTCCCTCCCTCTCCCTCTTTCCCTCCCTCTCCCTCTTTCCCTCCCTCTCCCTCTTTCCCTCCCTCTCCTCTTTCCCTCCCTCTCCCTCTTTCCCTCCCTCTCCCTCTTTCCCTCCCTCTCCCTCTTTCCCTCCCTCTCCCTCTTTCCCTCCCTCTCCCTCTTTCCCTCCCTCTCCCTCTTTCCCTCCCTCTCCCTCTTTCCTCCCTCTCCCTCTTTCCCTCCCTCTCCCTCTTTCCCTCCCTCCCCCTCTTTCCCTCCCTCCCCCTCTTTCCCTCCCTCCTCTCTTTCCCTCCCTCTCCCTCTTTCCCTCCCTCTCCCTCTTTC
>NW_027593155.1:0-37546 GCF_964213995.1 Mustelus asterias
GAAGAAGAAGATGAAGAAGAAGACGAAGAAGATGAAGAAGAAGACGAAGAAGAAGACGAAGAAGATGAAGATGAAGATGAAGAAGAAGATGAAGAAGAAGATGAAGAAGAGGACGAAGAAGATGAAGAAGAAGGCGAAGAAGAAGACGAAGAAGATGAAGAAGAAGATGAAGAAGAAGATGAAGAAGAAGATGAAGAAGAAGTCGAAGATGATGAAGAAGACGAAGAAGAAGACGAAGAAGATGAAGAAGGAGACGAAGAAGATGAAGAAGAAGATGAAGAAGAAGATGAAGATGAAGATGAAGAAGAAGATGAAGATGAAGATGAAGAAGATGAAGAAGAAGATGAAGAAGAAGACGAAGAAGATGAAGAAGAAGATGAAGAAGAAGACGAAGAAGATGAAGAAGAAGATGAAGAAGAAGATGAAGAAGAAGATGAAGAAGAAGACGAAGAAGATGAAGAAGAAGACGAAGAAGAAGACGAAGAAGATGAAGAAGAAGATGAAGAAGAAGATGAAGAAGAAGATGAAGAAGAAGAAGAAGAAGAAGAAGAAGATGAAGAAGAAGATGAAGAAGATGAAGAAGAAGACGAAGAAGATGAAGAAGAAGATGAAGAAGAAGACGAAGGAGATGAAGAAGAAGACGTAGAAGATGAAGAAGAAGATGAAGAAGAAGACGAAGAAGAAGACAAAGAAGAAGACGAAGAAGACGAAGAAGAAGACGAAGAAGACGAAGAAGAAGATGAAGAAGAAGATGAAGAAGAAGACGAAGAAGATGAAGAAGAAGACGAAGAAGAAGACGAAGAAGATGAAGAAGATGAAGAAGAAGACGAAGAAGATGAAGAAGAAGATGAAGAAGAAGACGAAGAAGATGAAGAAGAAGATGAAGAAGAAGACGAAGAAGATGAAGAAGATGAAGAAGAAGATGAAGAAGAAGATGAAGAAGAAGACGAAGAAGATGAAGAAGAAGACGAAGAAGAAGACGAAGAAGAAGACGAAGAAGATGAAGAAGAAGATGAAGAAGAAGACGAAGAAGATGAAGATGAAGATGAAGAAGAAGACGAAGAAGATGAAGAGGAAGATGAAGAAGAAGACGAAGAAGACGAAGAAGAAGACGACGACGACGACGAAGAAGAAGATGAAGACGACGAAGAAGACGAAGAAGTAGATGAAGAAGAAGATGAAGAAGATGAAGATGAAGAAGGAGATGAAGAAGAAGATGAAGAAGATGATGAAGAAGATGAAGAAGAAGATGAAGAAGAAGACGAAGAAGATGAAGAAGAAGATGAAGAAGAAGACGAATGAGAAGACGAAGAAGATGAAGAAGAAGACGAAGAAGATGAAGAAGAAGATGAAGAAGAAGACGAAGAAGATGAAGAAGAAGATGAAGAAGAAGATGAAGAAGATGAAGATGAAGAAGAAGATGAAGAAGAAGATGAAGAAGATGATGAAGAAGATGAAGAAGAAGATGAAGAAGAAGACGAAGAAGATGAAGAAGAAGATGAAGAAGAAGACGAAGAAGATGATGGAGAAGATGAAGAAGAAAACGAAGAAGATGAAGAAGAAGATGAAGAAGAAGACGAAGAAGATGAAGAAGAAGACGAAGAAGAAGACGAAGAAGATGAAGATGAAGATGAAGAAGAAGATGAAGAAGAAGATGAAGAAGAGGACGAAGAAGATGAAGAAGAAGGCGAAGAAGAAGACGAAGAAGATGAAGAAGAAGATGCAGAAGAAGATGAAGAAGAAGATGAAGAAGAAGTCGAAGAAGATGAAGAAGACGAAGAAGAAGACGAAGAAGATGAAGAAGGAGACGAAGAAGATGAAGAAGAAGATGAAGAAGAAGATGAAGATGAAGATGAAGAAGAAGATGAAGATGAAGATGAAGAAGATGAAGAAGAAGATGAAGAAGAAGACGAAGAAGATGAAGAAGAAGATGAAGAAGAAGACGAAGAAGATGAAGAAGAAGATGAAGAAGAAGATGAAGAAGAAGACGAAGAAGATGAAGAAGAAGACGAAGAAGAAGACGAAGAAGATGAAGAAGAAGATGAAGAAGAAGATGAAGAAGAAGATGAAGAAGAAGAAGAAGAAGAAGAAGAAGAAGATGAAGAAGAAGATGAAGAAGATGAAGAAGAAGACGAAGAAGATGAAGAAGAAGACGAAGAAGCAGACGAAGAAGAAGACGAAGAAGAAGACGAAGAAGAAGACGAAGAAGAAGATGAAGAAGAAGATGAAGAAGAAGACGAAGAAGATGAAGAAGAGGATGAAGAAGAAGACGAAGAAGATGAAGAGGAAGAAGACGAAGAAGAAGATGAAGAAGAAGACGAAGGAGAAGACGAAGAAGAAGACGAAGAAGAAGACGAAGAAGATGAAGAAGAAGACGAAGAAGATGAAGAAGAAGATGAAGAAGAAGACGAAGTAGACGAAGAAGAAGACGACGACGACGACGACGAAGAAGATGAAGAGGGAGATGAAGAAGAAGATGAAGAAGAAGACGAAGAAGATGAAGAAGAAGATGAAGAAGAAGACAAAGAAGATGAAGAAGAAGATGAAGAAGAAGACGAAGAAGATGAAGAAGAAGACGAAGAAGAAGACGAAGAAGATGAAGATGGAGATGAAGATGAAGATGAAGAAGAAGATGAAGAAGAAGAAGAAGAAGACGAAGAAGATGAAGAAGGAGACGAAGAAGATGAAGAAGAAGATGAAGAAGAAGACGAAGAAGAAGACGAAGAAGATGAAGATGGAGATGAAGATGAAGATGAAGAAGAAGACGAAGAAGATGAAGAAGGAGACGAAGAAGATGAAGAAGAAGATGAAGAAGAAGACGAAGAAGAAGACGAAGAAGATGAAGATGGAGATGAAGATGAAGATGAAGAAGAAGATGAAGAAGAAGATGAAGAAGATGAAGAAGAAGACGAAGAAGATGAAGAAGAAGATGAAGAAGAAGACGAAGAAGATGAAGAAGAAGATGAAGAAGAAGACGAAGAAGATGAAGAAGAAGATGAAGAAGAAGACGAAGAAGATGAAGAAGAAGACGAAGAAGAAGACGAAGAAGATGAAGAAGAAGACGAAGAAGATGAAGAAGAAGATGAAGAAGAAGACGAAGAAGATGAAGAAGAAGACGAAGAAGATGAAGAAGAAGACGAAGAAGATGAAGAAGAAGACGAAGAAGATGAAGAAGAAGATGAAGAAGAAGACGAAGAAGATGAAGAAGAAGATGAAGAAGATGAAGAAGACGAAGAAGAAGACGAAGCAGACGAAGAAGAAGATGAAGAAGAAGACGAAGAAGACGAAGAAGAAGACGAAGAAGATGAAGAAGAAGATGAAGAAGAAGACGAAGAAGAATACGAAGAAGAAGACGAAGAAGACGAAGAAGAAGATAAAGAAGAAGACGAAGAAGATGAAGAAGAAGATGAAGAAGAAGATGAAGAAGACGAAGAAGAAGACGAAGCAGACGAAGAAGAAAATGAAGAAGAAGACGAAAAAGAAGACGAAGAAGAAGACGAAGAAGGCGAAGAAGAAGACGAAGAAGATGAAGAAGAAGATGAAGAAGAAGACGAAGAAGAAGACGAAGAAGAAGACGAAGAAGATGAAGAAGAAGACGAAGAAGAAGACGAAGAAGAAGACGAAGAAGACGACGAAGAAGAAGAAGACGAAGAAGACGAAGAAGAAGACGAAGAAGAAGACGAAGAAGAAGACGAAGAAGAAGACGAAGAAGAAGAAGAAGACGAAGAAGAAAAAGAAGATGATGAAGAAGAAGATGAAGAAGAAGAAGAAGAAGAAGAAGATGAAGAAGAAGAAGAAGATGAAGTAGAAGATGAAGAAGAATATGAAGAAGAAGAAGAAGAAGAAGAAGTTGAAGAAGAAGAAGAAGATGATGAAGAAGAAGATGAAGAAGAAGAAGAAGAAGATGAAGGAGAAGATGAAGAAGAAGAAGATGAAGAAGAAGATGAAGAAGATGAAGAAGAAGAAGAAGATCAAGAAGATGAAGATGAAGAAGAAGATGAAGAAGAAGATGAAGAAGGTTAAGATGAAGAAGGAGATGAAGAAGAAGATGAAGAAGAAGTTGAAGAAGATGAAGAAGAAGATGAAGAAGAAGACGAAGAAGACGAAGAAGAAGATGAAGAAGAAGACGAAGAAGATGAAGAAGAAGATGAAGAAGAAGACGAAGAAGATGAAGAAGAAGATGAAGAAGAAAACGAAGAAGATGAAGAAGAAGACGAAGAAGAAGACGAAGAAGATGAAGATGAAGATGAAGAAGAAGATGAAGAAGAAGATGAAGAAGATGAAGAAGAAGACGAAGAAGACGAAGAAGACGAAGAAGACGAAGAAGATGAAGAAGAAGATGAAGAAGAAGACGAAGAAGACGAAGAAGAAGACGACGACGACGACGACGAAGAAGAAGAAGATGAAGACGACGAAGAAGACGAAGAAGAAGATGAAGAAGAAGACGAAGAAGATGAAGATGAAGAAGAAGATGAAGAGGAAGATGAAGAAGATGATGAAGAAGATGAAGAAGAAGATGAAGAAGAAGACGAAGAAGATGAAGAAGAAGATGAAGAAGAAGACGAAGAAGATGAAGAAGAAGACGAAGAAGAAGACGAAGAAGATGAAGAAGAAGACGAAGAAGATGAAGAAGAAGATGAAGAAGAAGACGAAGAAGATGAAGAAGAAGATGAAGAAGATGAAGAAGAAGATGAAGAAGAAGACGAAGAAGAAGACGAAGAAGATGAAGAAGAAGACGAAGAAGATGAAGAAGAAGATGAAGAAGAAGACGAAGAAGATGAAGAAGAAGATGAAGAAGAAGACGAAGAAGATGAAGAAGAAGACGAAGAAGAAGACGAAGAAGATGAAGAAGAAGATGAAGAAGAAGACGAAGTAGACGAAGAAGAAGACGACGACGACGACGAGGACGAAGAAGATGAAGAGGGAGATGAAGAAGAAGATGAAGAAGAAGACGAAGAAGATGAAGAAGAAGATGAAGAAGAAGACAAAGAAGATGAAGAAGAAGATGAAGAAGAAGACGAAGAAGATGAAGAAGAAGACGAAGAAGAAGACGAAGAAGATGAAGATGGAGATGAAGATGAAGATGAAGAAGAAGATGAAGAAGAAGATGAAGAAGATGAAGAAGAAGACGAAGAAGATGAAGAAGAAGATGAAGAAGAAGACGAAGAAGATGAAGAAGAAGATGAAGAAGAAGACGAAGAAGATGAAGAAGAAGATGAAGAAGAAGACGAAGAAGATGAAGAAGAAGACGAAGAAGAAGACGAAGAAGATGAAGAAGAAGACGAAGAATAAGACGAAGAAGATGAAGAAGAAGACGAAGAAGAAGACGAAGAAGATGAAGAAGAAGACGAAGAAGATGAAGAAGAAGATGAAGAAGAAGACGAAGAAGATGAAGAAGAAGACGAAGAAGATGAAGAAGAAGACGAAGAAGATGAAGAAGAAGATGAAGAAGAAGACGAAGAAGATGAAGAAGAAGATGAAGAAGATGAAGAAGACGAAGAAGAAGACGAAGCAGACGAAGAAGAAGATGAAGAAGAAGACGAAGAAGACGAAGAAGAAGACGAAGAAGATGAAGAAGAAGATGAAGAAGAAGACGAAGAAGAATACGAAGAAGAAGACGAAGAAGACGAAGAAGAAGATGAAGAAGAAGACGAAGAAGATGAAGAAGAAGATGAAGAAGAAGATGAAGAAGACGAAGAAGAAGACGAAGCAGACGAAGAAGAAAATGAAGAAGAAGACGAAAAAGAAGACGAAGAAGAAGACGAAGAAGGCGAAGAAGAAGACGAAGAAGATGAAGAAGAAGATGAAGAAGAAGACGAAGAAGAAGACGAAGAAGAAGACGAAGAAGACGAAGAAGAAGACGAAGAAGAAGACGAAGAAGAAGACGAAGAAGACGACGAAGAAGAAGATGAAGAAGATGAAGAAGAAGAAGAAGATCAAGAAGATGAAGATGAAGAAGAAGATGAAGAAGAAGATGAATAAGGTTAAGATGAAGAAGGAGATGAAGAAGAAGATGAAGAAAAAGTTGAAGAAGATGAAGAAGAAGATGAAGAAGAAGACGAAGAAGACGAAGAAGAAGATGAAGAAGAAGACGAAGAAGATGAAGAAGAAGATAAAGAAGAAGACGAAGAAGATGAAGAAGAAGATGAAGAAGAAAACGAAGAAGATGAAGAAGAAGACGAAGAAGAAGACGAAGAAGATGAAGATGAAGATGAAGAAGAAGATGAAGAAGAAGATGAAGAAGATGAAGAAGAAGACGAAGAAGACGAAGGAGATGAAGAAGGAGATGAAGAAGAAGACGAAGAAGACGAAGAAGAAGACGATGACGACGACGACGACGACGAAGAAGAAGAAGATGAAGACGACGAAGAAGACGAAGAAGAAGATGAAGAAGAAGACGAAGAAGATGAAGACGACGAAGAAGGCGAAGAAGAAGATGAAGAAGAAGACGAAGAAGATGAAGATGAAGAAGAAGATGAAGAAGAAGATGAAGAAGATGATGAAGAAGATGAAGAAGAAGATGAAGAAGAAGACGAAGAAGATGAAGAAGAAGATGAAGAAGAAGACGAAGAAGATGAAGAAGAAGACGAAGAAGAAGACGAAGAAGATGAAGAAGAAGACGAAGAAGAAGACGAAGAAGATGAAGAAGAAGATGAAGAAGATGAAGAAGACGAAGAAGAAGACGAAGCAGACGAAGAAGAAGATGAAGAAGAAGACGAAGAAGACGAAGAAGAAGACGAAGAAGATGAAGAAGAAGATGAAGAAGAAGACGAAGAAGAATACGAAGAAGAAGACGAAGAAGACGAAGAAGAAGATAAAGAAGAAGACGAAGAAGATGAAGAAGAAGATGAAGAAGAAGATGAAGAAGACGAAGAAGAAGACGAAGCAGACGAAGAAGAAAATGAAGAAGAAGACGAAAAAGAAGACGAAGAAGAAGACGAAGAAGGCGAAGAAGAAGACGAAGAAGATGAAGAAGAAGATGAAGAAGAAGACGAAGAAGAAGACGAAGAAGAAGACGAAGAAGATGAAGAAGAAGACGAAGAAGAAGACGAAGAAGAAGACGAAGAAGACGACGAAGAAGAAGAAGACGAAGAAGACGAAGAAGAAGACGAAGAAGAAGACGAAGAAGAAGACGAAGAAGAAGACGAAGAAGAAGAAGAAGACGAAGAAGAAAAAGAAGATGATGAAGAAGAAGATGAAGAAGAAGAAGAAGAAGAAGAAGATGAAGAAGAAGAAGAAGATGAAGTAGAAGATGAAGAAGAATATGAAGAAGAAGAAGAAGAAGAAGAAGTTGAAGAAGAAGAAGAAGATGATGAAGAAGAAGATGAAGAAGAAGAAGAAGAAGATGAAGGAGAAGATGAAGAAGAAGAAGATGAAGAAGAAGATGAAGAAGATGAAGAAGAAGAAGAAGATCAAGAAGATGAAGATGAAGAAGAAGATGAAGAAGAAGATGAAGAAGGTTAAGATGAAGAAGGAGATGAAGAAGAAGATGAAGAAGAAGTTGAAGAAGATGAAGAAGAAGATGAAGAAGAAGACGAAGAAGACGAAGAAGAAGATGAAGAAGAAGACGAAGAAGATGAAGAAGAAGATGAAGAAGAAGACGAAGAAGATGAAGAAGAAGATGAAGAAGAAAACGAAGAAGATGAAGAAGAAGACGAAGAAGAAGACGAAGAAGATGAAGATGAAGATGAAGAAGAAGATGAAGAAGAAGATGAAGAAGATGAAGAAGAAGACGAAGAAGACGAAGAAGACGAAGAAGACGAAGAAGATGAAGAAGAAGATGAAGAAGAAGACGAAGAAGACGAAGAAGAAGACGACGACGACGACGACGAAGAAGAAGAAGATGAAGACGACGAAGAAGACGAAGAAGAAGATGAAGAAGAAGACGAAGAAGATGAAGATGAAGAAGAAGATGAAGAGGAAGATGAAGAAGATGATGAAGAAGATGAAGAAGAAGATGAAGAAGAAGACGAAGAAGATGAAGAAGAAGATGAAGAAGAAGACGAAGAAGATGAAGAAGAAGACGAAGAAGAAGACGAAGAAGATGAAGAAGAAGACGAAGAAGATGAAGAAGAAGATGAAGAAGAAGACGAAGAAGATGAAGAAGAAGATGAAGAAGATGAAGAAGAAGATGAAGAAGAAGACGAAGAAGAAGACGAAGAAGATGAAGAAGAAGACGAAGAAGATGAAGAAGAAGATGAAGAAGAAGACGAAGAAGATGAAGAAGAAGATGAAGAAGAAGACGAAGAAGATGAAGAAGAAGACGAAGAAGAAGACGAAGAAGATGAAGAAGAAGATGAAGAAGAAGACGAAGTAGACGAAGAAGAAGACGACGACGACGACGAGGACGAAGAAGATGAAGAGGGAGATGAAGAAGAAGATGAAGAAGAAGACGAAGAAGATGAAGAAGAAGATGAAGAAGAAGACAAAGAAGATGAAGAAGAAGATGAAGAAGAAGACGAAGAAGATGAAGAAGAAGACGAAGAAGAAGACGAAGAAGATGAAGATGGAGATGAAGATGAAGATGAAGAAGAAGATGAAGAAGAAGATGAAGAAGATGAAGAAGAAGACGAAGAAGATGAAGAAGAAGATGAAGAAGAAGACGAAGAAGATGAAGAAGAAGATGAAGAAGAAGACGAAGAAGATGAAGAAGAAGATGAAGAAGAAGACGAAGAAGATGAAGAAGAAGACGAAGAAGAAGACGAAGAAGATGAAGAAGAAGACGAAGAATAAGACGAAGAAGATGAAGAAGAAGACGAAGAAGAAGACGAAGAAGATGAAGAAGAAGACGAAGAAGATGAAGAAGAAGATGAAGAAGAAGACGAAGAAGATGAAGAAGAAGACGAAGAAGATGAAGAAGAAGACGAAGAAGATGAAGAAGAAGATGAAGAAGAAGACGAAGAAGATGAAGAAGAAGATGAAGAAGATGAAGAAGACGAAGAAGAAGACGAAGCAGACGAAGAAGAAGATGAAGAAGAAGACGAAGAAGACGAAGAAGAAGACGAAGAAGATGAAGAAGAAGATGAAGAAGAAGACGAAGAAGAATACGAAGAAGAAGACGAAGAAGACGAAGAAGAAGATGAAGAAGAAGACGAAGAAGATGAAGAAGAAGATGAAGAAGAAGATGAAGAAGACGAAGAAGAAGACGAAGCAGACGAAGAAGAAAATGAAGAAGAAGACGAAAAAGAAGACGAAGAAGAAGACGAAGAAGGCGAAGAAGAAGACGAAGAAGATGAAGAAGAAGATGAAGAAGAAGACGAAGAAGAAGACGAAGAAGAAGACGAAGAAGACGAAGAAGAAGACGAAGAAGAAGACGAAGAAGAAGACGAAGAAGACGACGAAGAAGAAGATGAAGAAGATGAAGAAGAAGAAGAAGATCAAGAAGATGAAGATGAAGAAGAAGATGAAGAAGAAGATGAATAAGGTTAAGATGAAGAAGGAGATGAAGAAGAAGATGAAGAAAAAGTTGAAGAAGATGAAGAAGAAGATGAAGAAGAAGACGAAGAAGACGAAGAAGAAGATGAAGAAGAAGACGAAGAAGATGAAGAAGAAGATAAAGAAGAAGACGAAGAAGATGAAGAAGAAGATGAAGAAGAAAACGAAGAAGATGAAGAAGAAGACGAAGAAGAAGACGAAGAAGATGAAGATGAAGATGAAGAAGAAGATGAAGAAGAAGATGAAGAAGATGAAGAAGAAGACGAAGAAGACGAAGGAGATGAAGAAGGAGATGAAGAAGAAGACGAAGAAGACGAAGAAGAAGACGATGACGACGACGACGACGACGAAGAAGAAGAAGATGAAGACGACGAAGAAGACGAAGAAGAAGATGAAGAAGAAGACGAAGAAGATGAAGACGACGAAGAAGGCGAAGAAGAAGATGAAGAAGAAGACGAAGAAGATGATGATGAAGAAGAAGATGAAGAAGAAGATGAAGAAGATGATGAAGAAGATGAAGAAGAAGATGAAGAAGAAGACGAAGAAGATGAAGAAGAAGATGAAGAAGAAGACGAAGAAGATGAAGAAGAAGACGAAGAAGAAGACGAAGAAGATGAAGAAGAAGACGAAGAAGATGAAGAAGAAGATGAAGAAGGAGACGAAGAAGATGAAGAAGAAGATGAAGAAGAAGACGAAGAAGATGAAGAAGAAGATGAAGAAGAAGACGAAGAAGATGAAGAAGAAGATGAAGAAGATGAAGAAGAAGATGAAGAAGAAGACGAAGAAGAAGACGAAGAAGATGAAGAAGAAGACGAAGAAGATGAAGAAGAAGATGAAGAAGAAGACGAAGAAGATGAAGAAGAAGATGAAGAAGAAGACGAAGGAGATGAAGAAGAAGACGTAGAAGATGAAGAAGAAGATGAAGAAGAAGACGAAGAAGAAGACAAAGAAGAAGACGAAGAAGACGAAGAAGAAGACGAAGAAGACGAAGAAGAAGACGAAGAAGACGAAGAAGAAGATGAAGAAGAAGATGAAGAAGAAGACGAAGAAGATGAAGAAGAAGACGAAGAAGAAGACGAAGAAGATGAAGAAGATGAAGAAGAAGAAGACGAAGAAGATGAAGAAGAAGATGAAGAAGAAGACGAAGAAGATGAAGAAGAAGATGAAGAAGAAGACGAAGAAGATGAAGAAGATGAAGAAGAAGATGAAGAAGAAGATGAAGAAGAAGACGAAGAAGATGAAGAAGAAGACGAAGAAGAAGACGAAGAAGAAGACGAAGAAGATGAAGAAGAAGATGAAGAAGAAGACGAAGAAGATGAAGATGAAGATGAAGAAGAAGACGAAGAAGATGAAGAGGAAGATGAAGAAGAAGACGAAGAAGACGAAGAAGAAGACGACGACGACGACGAAGAAGAAGATGAAGACGACGAAGAAGACGAAGAAGTAGATGAAGAAGAAGATGAAGAAGATGAAGATGAAGAAGAAGATGAAGAAGAAGATGAAGAAGATGATGAAGAAGATGAAGAAGAAGATGAAGAAGAAGACGAAGAAGATGAAGAAGAAGATGAAGAAGAAGACGAATAAGAAGACGAAGAAGATGAAGAAGAAGACGAAGAAGATGAAGAAGATGAAGAAGACGAAGAAGAAGACGACGACGACGACGACGATGACGACGACGACGACGAAGAAGAAGAAGATGAAGACGACGAAGAAGACGAAGAAGAAGATGAAGAAGAAGATGAAGAAGATGAAGATGAAGAAGAAGATGAAGAAGAAGATGAAGAAGATGATGAAGAAGATGAAGAAGAAGATGAAGAAGAAGACGAAGAAGATGAAGAAGAAGATGAAGAAGAAGACGAAGAAGATGAAGAAGAAGATGAAGAAGAAGACGAAGAAGATGAAGAAGAAGATGAAGAAGAAGACGAAGAAGATGAAGAAGAAGATGAAGAAGAAGATGAAGAAGATGAAGATGAAGAAGAAGATGAAGAAGAAGATGAAGAAGATGATGAAGAAGATGAAGAAGAAGATGAAGAAGAAGACGAAGAAGATGAAGAAGAAGATGAAGAAGAAGACGAAGAAGATGATGGAGAAGATGAAGAAGAAAACGAAGAAGATGAAGAAGAAGATGAAGAAGAAGACGAAGAAGATGAAGAAGAAGACGAAGAAGAAGACGAAGAAGATGAAGATGAAGATGAAGAAGAAGATGAAGAAGAAGATGAAGAAGAGGACGAAGAAGATGAAGAAGAAGGCGAAGAAGAAGACGAAGAAGATGAAGAAGAAGATGAAGAAGAAGATGAAGAAGAAGATGAAGAAGAAGTCGAAGAAGATGAAGAAGAAGATGAAGAAGAAGACGAAGAAGATGAAGAGGAAGACGAAGAAGAAGACGAAGAAGATGAAGAAGAAGACGAAGAAGATGAAGAAGAAGATGAAGAAGACGAAGAAGATGAAGAAGAAGATGAAGAAGAAGACGAAGAAGATGAAGAAGAAGATGAAGAAGAAGACGAAGAAGATGAAGAAGAAGATGAAGAAGATGAAGAAGAAGATGAAGAAGAAGATGAAGAAGAAGACGAAGAAGATGAAGAAGAAGACGAAGAAGATGAAGAAGAAGATGAAGAAGAAGACGAAGAAGATGAAGAAGAAGATGAAGAAGAAGACGAAGGAGATGAAGAAGAAGACGTAGAAGATGAAGAAGAAGATGAAGAAGAAGACGAAGAAGAAGACAAAGAAGAAGACGAAGAAGACGAAGAAGAAGACGAAGAAGACGAAGAAGAAGATGAAGAAGAAGATGAAGAAGAAGACGAAGAAGATGAAGAAGAAGACGAAGAAGAAGACGAAGAAGATGAAGAAGATGAAGAAGAAGAAGACGAAGAAGATGAAGAAGAAGATGAAGAAGAAGACGAAGAAGATGAAGAAGAAGATGAAGAAGAAGACGAAGAAGATGAAGAAGATGAAGAAGAAGATGAAGAAGAAGATGAAGAAGAAGACGAAGAAGATGAAGAAGAAGACGAAGAAGAAGACGAAGAAGAAGACGAAGAAGATGAAGAAGAAGATGAAGAAGAAGACGAAGAAGATGAAGATGAAGATGAAGAAGAAGACGAAGAAGATGAAGAGGAAGATGAAGAAGAAGACGAAGAAGACGAAGAAGAAGACGACGACGACGACGAAGAAGAAGATGAAGACGACGAAGAAGACGAAGAAGTAGATGAAGAAGAAGATGAAGAAGATGAAGATGAAGAAGGAGATGAAGAAGAAGATGAAGAAGATGATGAAGAAGATGAAGAAGAAGATGAAGAAGAAGACGAAGAAGATGAAGAAGAAGATGAAGAAGAAGACGAATGAGAAGACGAAGAAGATGAAGAAGAAGACGAAGAAGATGAAGAAGATGAAGAAGACGAAGAAGAAGACGACGACGACGACGACGATGACGACGACGACGACGAAGAAGAAGAAGATGAAGACGACGAAGAAGACGAAGAAGAAGATGAAGAAGAAGATGAAGAAGATGAAGATGAAGAAGAAGATGAAGAAGAAGATGAAGAAGATGATGAAGAAGATGAAGAAGAAGATGAAGAAGAAGACGAAGAAGATGAAGAAGAAGATGAAGAAGAAGACGAAGAAGATGAAGAAGAAGATGAAGAAGAAGACGAAGAAGATGAAGAAGAAGATGAAGAAGAAGACGAAGAAGATGAAGAAGAAGATGAAGAAGAAGATGAAGAAGATGAAGATGAAGATGAAGAAGAAGATGAAGAAGAAGATGAAGAAGATGATGAAGAAGATGAAGAAGAAGATGAAGAAGAAGACGAAGAAGATGAATAAGAAGATGAAGAAGAAGACGAAGAAGATGATGGAGAAGATGAAGAAGAAAACGAAGAAGATGAAGAAGAAGATGAAGAAGAAGACGAAGAAGATGAAGAAGAAGACGAAGAAGAAGACGAAGAAGATGAAGATGAAGATGAAGAAGAAGATGAAGAAGAAGATGAAGAAGAGGACGAAGAAGATGAAGAAGAAGGCGAAGAAGAAGACGAAGAAGATGAAGAAGAAGATGAAGAAGAAGATGAAGAAGAAGATGAAGAAGAAGTCGAAGAAGATGAAGAAGACGAAGAAGAAGACGAAGAAGATGAAGAAGGAGACGAAGAAGATGAAGAAGAAGATGAAGAAGAAGATGAAGAAGAAGATGAAGAAGAAGATGAAGATGAAGATGAAGAAGATGAAGAAGAAGATGAAGAAGAAGACGAAGAAGATGAAGAAGAAGATGAAGAAGAAGACGAAGAAGATGAAGAAGAAGATGAAGAAGAAGATGAAGAAGAAGATGAAGAAGAAGACGAAGAAGATGAAGAAGAAGACGAAGAAGAAGACGAAGAAGATGAAGAAGAAGATGAAGAAGAAGATGAAGAAGAAGATGAAGAAGAAGAAGAAGAAGAAGAAGAAGATGAAGAAGAAGATGAAGAAGATGAAGAAGAAGACGAAGAAGATGAAGAAGAAGACGAAGAAGCAGACGAAGAAGAAGACGAAGAAGAAGACGAAGAAGAAGACGAAGAAGAAGATGAAGAAGAAGATGAAGAAGAAGACGAAGAAGATGAAGAAGAGGATGAAGAAGAAGACGAAGAAGATGAAGAGGAAGAAGACGAAGAAGAAGATGAAGAAGAAGACGAAGGAGAAGACGAAGAAGAAGACGAAGAAGAAGACGAAGAAGATGAAGAAGAAGACGAAGAAGATGAAGAAGAAGACGAAGTAGACGAAGAAGAAGACGACGACGACGACGACGAAGAAGATGAAGAGGGAGATGAAGAAGAAGATGAAGAAGAAGACGAAGAAGATGAAGAAGAAGATGAAGAAGAAGACAAAGAAGATGAAGAAGAAGATGAAGAAGAAGACGAAGAAGATGAAGAAGAAGACGAAGAAGAAGACGAAGAAGATGAAGATGGAGATGAAGATGAAGATGAAGAAGAAGATGAAGAAGAAGATGAAGAAGATGAAGAAGAAGACGAAGAAGATGAAGAAGAAGATGAAGAAGAAGACGAAGAAGATGAAGAAGAAGATGAAGAAGAAGACGAAGAAGATGAAGAAGAAGATGAAGAAGAAGACGAAGAAGATGAAGAAGAAGACGAAGAAGAAGACGAAGAAGATGAAGAAGAAGACTAAGAAGATGAAGAAGAAGATGAAGAAGAAGACGAAGAAGATGAAGAAGAAGACGAAGAAGATGAAGAAGAAGACGAAGAAGATGAAGAAGAAGATGAAGAAGAAGACGAAGAAGATGAAGAAGAAGATGAAGAAGATGAAGAAGACGAAGAAGAAGACGAAGCAGACGAAGAAGAAGATGAAGAAGAAGACGAAGAAGACGAAGAAGAAGACGAAGAAGATGAAGAAGAAGATGAAGAAGAATACGAAGAAGAATACGAAGAAGAAGACGAAGAAGACGAAGAAGAAGATGAAGAAGAAGACGAAGAAGATGAAGAAGAAGATGAAGAAGAAGATGAAGAAGACGAAGAAGAAGACGAAGCAGACGAAGAAGAAAATGAAGAAGAAGACGAAAAAGAAGACGAAGAAGAAGACGAAGAAGGCGAAGAAGAAGACGAAGAAGATGAAGAAGAAGATGAAGAAGAAGACGAAGAAGAAGACGAAGAAGAAGACGAAGAAGACGAAGAAGAAGACGAAGAAGAAGACGAAGAAGAAGACGAAGAAGACGACGAAGAAGAAGAAGACGAAGAAGACGAAGAAGAAGACGAAGAAGACGAAGAAGAAGACGAAGAAGAAGACGAAGAAGAAGAAGAAGACGAAGAAGAAGAAGAAGATGATGAAGAAGAAGATGAAGAAGAAGAAGAAGAAGAAGATGAAGAAGAAGAAGAAGATGAAGTAGAAGATGAAGAAGAAGATGAAGAAGAAGAAGAAGAAGAAGAAGTTGAAGAAGAAGAAGAAGATGATGAAGAAGAAGATGAAGAAGAAGAAGAAGAAGATGAAGGAGAAGATGAAGAAGAAGAAGATGAAGAAGAAGATGAAGAAGATGAAGAAGAAGAAGAAGATCAAGAAGATGAAGATGAAGAAGAAGATGAAGAAGGTTAAGATGAAGAAGGAGATGAAGAAGAAGATGAAGAAGAAGTTGAAGAAGATGAAGAAGAAGATGAAGAAGAAGACGAAGAAGACGAAGAAGAAGATGAAGAAGAAGACGAAGAAGATGAAGAAGAAGATGAAGAAGAAGACGAAGAAGATGAAGAAGAAGATGAAGAAGAAAACGAAGAAGATGAAGAAGAAGACGAAGAAGAAGACGAAGAAGATGAAGATGAAGATGAAGAAGAAGATGAAGAAGAAGATGAAGAAGATGAAGAAGAAGACGAAGAAGACGAAGAAGACGAAGAAGATGAAGAAGAAGATGAAGAAGAAGACGAAGAAGACGAAGAAGAAGACGACGACGACGACGACGACGAAGAAGAAGAAGATGAAGACGACGAAGAAGACGAAGAAGAAGATGAAGAAGAAGACGAAGAAGAAGATGAAGAAGGTTAAGATGAAGAAGGAGATGAAGAAGAAGATGAAGAAGAAGTTGAAGAAGATGAAGAAGAAGATGAAGAAGAAGACGAAGAAGACGAAGAAGAAGATGAAGAAGAAGACGAAGAAGATGAAGAAGAAGATGAAGAAGAAGACGAAGAAGATGAAGAAGAAGATGAAGAAGAAAACGAAGAAGATGAAGAAGAAGACGAAGAAGAAGACGAAGAAGATGAAGATGAAGATGAAGAAGAAGATGAAGAAGAAGATGAAGAAGATGAAGAAGAAGACGAAGAAGACGAAGAAGACGAAGAAGACGAAGAAGATGAAGAAGAAGATGAAGAAGAAGACGAAGAAGACGAAGAAGAAGACGACGACGACGACGACGAAGAAGAAGAAGATGAAGACGACGAAGAAGACGAAGAAGAAGATGAAGAAGAAGACGAAGAAGATGAAGATGAAGAAGAAGATGAAGAGGAAGATGAAGAAGATGATGAAGAAGATGAAGAAGAAGATGAAGAAGAAGACGAAGAAGATGAAGAAGAAGATGAAGAAGAAGACGAAGAAGATGAAGAAGAAGACGAAGAAGAAGACGAAGAAGATGAAGAAGAAGACGAAGAAGATGATGAAGAAGATGAAGAAGAAGATGAAGAAGAAGACGAAGAAGATGAAGAAGAAGATGAAGAAGAAGACGAAGAAGATGAAGAAGAAGACGAAGAAGAAGACGAAGAAGATGAAGAAGAAGACGAAGAAGATGAAGAAGAAGATGAAGAAGAAGACGAAGAAGATGAAGAAGAAGATGAAGAAGATGAAGAAGAAGATGAAGAAGAAGACGAAGAAGAAGACGAAGAAGATGAAGAAGAAGACGAAGAAGATGAAGAAGAAGATGAAGAAGAAGACGAAGAAGATGAAGAAGAAGATGAAGAAGAAGACGAAGAAGATGAAGAAGAAGACGAAGAAGAAGACGAAGAAGATGAAGAAGAAGATGAAGAAGAAGATGAAGAAGAAGACGAAGTAGACGAAGAAGAAGACGACGACGACGACGAGGACGAAGAAGATGAAGAGGGAGATGAAGAAGAAGATGAAGAAGAAGACGAAGAAGATGAAGAAGAAGATGAAGAAGAAGACAAAGAAGATGAAGAAGAAGATGAAGAAGAAGACGAAGAAGATGAAGAAGAAGACGAAGAAGAAGACGAAGAAGATGAAGATGGAGATGAAGATGAAGATGAAGAAGAAGATGAAGAAGAAGATGAAGAAGATGAAGAAGAAGACGAAGAAGATGAAGAAGAAGATGAAGAAGAAGACGAAGAAGATGAAGAAGAAGATGAAGAAGAAGACGAAGAAGATGAAGAAGAAGATGAAGAAGAAGACGAAGAAGATGAAGAAGAAGACGAAGAAGAAGACGAAGAAGATGAAGAAGAAGACGAAGAATAAGACGAAGAAGATGAAGAAGAAGACGAAGAAGAAGACGAAGAAGATGAAGAAGAAGACGAAGAAGATGAAGAAGAAGATGAAGAAGAAGACGAAGAAGATGAAGAAGAAGACGAAGAAGATGAAGAAGAAGACGAAGAAGATGAAGAAGAAGATGAAGAAGAAGACGAAGAAGATGAAGAAGAAGATGAAGAAGATGAAGAAGACGAAGAAGAAGACGAAGCAGACGAAGAAGAAGATGAAGAAGAAGACGAAGAAGAAGACGAAGAAGATGAAGAAGAAGATGAAGAAGAAGACGAAGAAGAATACGAAGAAGAAGACGAAGAAGACGAAGAAGAAGATGAAGAAGAAGACGAAGAAGATGAAGAAGAAGATGAAGAAGAAGATGAAGAAGACGAAGAAGAAGACGAAGCAGACGAAGAAGAAAATGAAGAAAAAGACGAAAAAGAAGACGAAGAAGAAGACGAAGAAGGCGAAGAAGAAGACGAAGAAGATGAAGAAGAAGATGAAGAAGAAGACGAAGAAGAAGACGAAGAAGAAGACGAAGAAGACGAAGAAGAAGACGAAGAAGAAGACGAAGAAGAAGACGAAGAAGACGACGAAGAAGAAGATGAAGAAGATGAAGAAGAAGAAGAAGATCAAGAAGATGAAGATGAAGAAGAAGATGAAGAAGAAGATGAATAAGGTTAAGATGAAGAAGGAGATGAAGAAGAAGATGAAGAAGAAGTTGAAGAAGATGAAGAAGAAGATGAAGAAGAAGACGAAGAAGACGAAGAAGAAGATGAAGAAGAAGACGAAGAAGATGAAGAAGAAGATAAAGAAGAAGACGAAGAAGATGAAGAAGAAGATGAAGAAGAAAACGAAGAAGATGAAGAAGAAGACGAAGAAGAAGACGAAGAAGATGAAGATGAAGATGAAGAAGAAGATGAAGAAGAAGATGAAGAAGATGAAGAAGAAGACGAAGAAGACGAAGGAGATGAAGAAGGAGATGAAGAAGAAGACGAAGAAGACGAAGAAGAAGACGATGACGACGACGACGACGACGAAGAAGAAGAAGATGAAGACGACGAAGAAGACGAAGAAGAAGATGAAGAAGAAGACGAAGAAGATGAAGACGACGAAGAAGGCGAAGAAGAAGATGAAGAAGAAGACGAAGAAGATGAAGATGAAGAAGAAGATGAAGAAGAAGATGAAGAAGATGATGAAGAAGATGAAGAAGAAGATGAAGAAGAAGACGAAGAAGATGAAGATGAAGATGAAGAAGAAGACGAAGAAGATGAAGAAGAAGACGAAGAAGAAGACGAAGAAGATGAAGAAGAAGACGAAGAAGATGAAGAAGAAGATGAAGAAGAAGACGAAGAAGATGAAGAAGAAGATGAAGAAGAAGACGAAGAAGATGAAGAAGAAGATGAAGAAGAAGACGAAGAAGATGAAGAAGAAGATGAAGAAGATGAAGAAGAAGATGAAGAAGAAGACGAAGAAGAAGACGAAGAAGATGAAGAAGAAGACGAAGAAGATGAAGAAGAAGATGAAGAAGAAGACGAAGAAGATGAAGAAGAAGATGAAGAAGAAGACGAAGGAGATGAAGAAGAAGACGTAGAAGATGAAGAAGAAGATGAAGAAGAAGACGAAGAAGAAGACAAAGAAGAAGACGAAGAAGACGAAGAAGAAGACGAAGAAGACGAAGAAGAAGACGAAGAAGACGAAGAAGAAGATGAAGAAGAAGATGAAGAAGAAGACGAAGAAGATGAAGAAGAAGACGAAGAAGAAGACGAAGAAGATGAAGAAGATGAAGAAGAAGAAGACGAAGAAGATGAAGAAGAAGATGAAGAAGAAGACGAAGAAGATGAAGAAGAAGATGAAGAAGAAGACGAAGAAGATGAAGAAGATGAAGAAGAAGATGAAGAAGAAGATGAAGAAGAAGACGAAGAAGATGAAGAAGAAGACGAAGAAGAAGACGAAGAAGAAGACGAAGAAGATGAAGAAGAAGATGAAGAAGAAGACGAAGAAGATGAAGATGAAGATGAAGAAGAAGACGAAGAAGATGAAGAGGAAGATGAAGAAGAAGACGAAGAAGACGAAGAAGAAGACGACGACGACGACGAAGAAGAAGATGAAGACGACGAAGAAGACGAAGAAGTAGATGAAGAAGAAGATGAAGAAGATGAAGATGAAGAAGAAGATGAAGAAGAAGATGAAGAAGATGATGAAGAAGATGAAGAAGAAGATGAAGAAGAAGACGAAGAAGATGAAGAAGAAGATGAAGAAGAAGACGAATAAGAAGACGAAGAAGATGAAGAAGAAGACGAAGAAGATGAAGAAGATGAAGATGAAGAAGACGAAGAAGAAGACGACGACGACGACGACGATGACGACGACGACGACGAAGAAGAAGAAGATGAAGACGACGAAGAAGACGAAGAAGAAGATGAAGAAGAAGATGAAGAAGATGAAGATGAAGAAGAAGATGAAGAAGAAGATGAAGAAGATGATGAAGAAGATGAAGAAGAAGATGAAGAAGAAGACGAAGATGAAGAAGAAGATGAAGAAGAAGACGAAGAAGATGAAGAAGAAGATGAAGAAGAAGACGAAGAAGATGAAGAAGAAGATGAAGAAGAAGACGAAGAAGATGAAGAAGAAGATGAAGAAGAAGATGAAGAAGATGAAGATGAAGAAGAAGATGAAGAAGAAGATGAAGAAGATGATGAAGAAGATGAAGAAGAAGATGAAGAAGAAGACGAAGAAGATGAAGAAGAAGATGAAGAAGAAGACGAAGAAGATGATGGAGAAGATGAAGAAGAAAACGAAGAAGATGAAGAAGAAGATGAAGAAGAAGACGAAGAAGATGAAGAAGAAGACGAAGAAGAAGACGAAGAAGATGAAGATGAAGATGAAGAAGAAGATGAAGAAGAAGATGAAGAAGAGGACGAAGAAGATGAAGAAGAAGGCGAAGAAGAAGACGAAGAAGATGAAGAAGAAGATGAAGAAGAAGATGAAGAAGAAGATGAAGAAGAAGTCGAAGAAGATGAAGAAGAAGATGAAGAAGAAGACGAAGAAGATGAAGAGGAAGACGAAGAAGAAGACGAAGAAGATGAAGAAGAAGACGAAGAAGATGAAGAAGAAGATGAAGAAGACGAAGAAGATGAAGAAGAAGATGAAGAAGAAGACGAAGAAGATGAAGAAGAAGATGAAGAAGAAGACGAAGAAGATGAAGAAGAAGATGAAGAAGATGAAGAAGAAGATGAAGAAGAAGATGAAGAAGAAGACGAAGAAGATGAAGAAGAAGACGAAGAAGATGAAGAAGAAGATGAAGAAGAAGACGAAGAAGATGAAGAAGAAGATGAAGAAGAAGACGAAGGAGATGAAGAAGAAGACGTAGAAGATGAAGAAGAAGATGAAGAAGAAGACGAAGAAGAAGACAAAGAAGAAGACGAAGAAGACGAAGAAGAAGACGAAGAAGACGAAGAAGAAGATGAAGAAGAAGATGAAGAAGAAGACGAAGAAGATGAAGAAGAAGACGAAGAAGAAGACGAAGAAGATGAAGAAGATGAAGAAGAAGAAGACGAAGAAGATGAAGAAGAAGATGAAGAAGAAGACGAAGAAGATGAAGAAGAAGATGAAGAAGAAGACGAAGAAGATGAAGAAGATGAAGAAGAAGATGAAGAAGAAGATGAAGAAGAAGACGAAGAAGATGAAGAAGAAGACGAAGAAGAAGACGAAGAAGAAGACGAAGAAGATGAAGAAGAAGATGAAGAAGAAGACGAAGAAGATGAAGATGAAGATGAAGAAGAAGACGAAGAAGATGAAGAGGAAGATGAAGAAGAAGACGAAGAAGACGAAGAAGAAGACGACGACGACGACGAAGAAGAAGATGAAGACGACGAAGAAGACGAAGAAGTAGATGAAGAAGAAGATGAAGAAGATGAAGATGAAGAAGGAGATGAAGAAGAAGATGAAGAAGATGATGAAGAAGATGAAGAAGAAGATGAAGAAGAAGACGAAGAAGAAGACAAAGAAGAAGACGAAGAAGACGAAGAAGAAGACGAAGAAGACGAAGAAGAAGACGAAGAAGACGAAGAAGAAGATGAAGAAGAAGATGAAGAAGAAGACGAAGAAGATGAAGAAGAAGACGAAGAAGAAGACGAAGAAGATGAAGAAGATGAAGAAGAAGAAGACGAAGAAGATGAAGAAGAAGATGAAGAAGAAGACGAAGAAGATGAAGAAGAAGATGAAGAAGAAGACGAAGAAGATGAAGAAGATGAAGAAGAAGATGAAGAAGAAGATGAAGAAGAAGACGAAGAAGATGAAGAAGAAGACGAAGAAGAAGACGAAGAAGAAGACGAAGAAGATGAAGAAGAAGATGAAGAAGAAGACGAAGAAGATGAAGATGAAGATGAAGAAGAAGACGAAGAAGATGAAGAGGAAGATGAAGAAGAAGACGAAGAAGACGAAGAAGAAGACGACGACGACGACGAAGAAGAAGATGAAGACGACGAAGAAGACGAAGAAGTAGATGAAGAAGAAGATGAAGAAGATGAAGATGAAGAAGAAGATGAAGAAGAAGATGAAGAAGATGATGAAGAAGATGAAGAAGAAGATGAAGAAGAAGACGAAGAAGATGAAGAAGAAGATGAAGAAGAAGACGAATAAGAAGACGAAGAAGATGAAGAAGAAGACGAAGAAGATGAAGAAGATGAAGATGAAGAAGACGAAGAAGAAGACGACGACGACGACGACGATGACGACGACGACGACGAAGAAGAAGAAGATGAAGACGACGAAGAAGACGAAGAAGAAGATGAAGAAGAAGATGAAGAAGATGAAGATGAAGAAGAAGATGAAGAAGAAGATGAAGAAGATGATGAAGAAGATGAAGAAGAAGATGAAGAAGAAGACGAAGATGAAGAAGAAGATGAAGAAGAAGACGAAGAAGATGAAGAAGAAGATGAAGAAGAAGACGAAGAAGATGAAGAAGAAGATGAAGAAGAAGACGAAGAAGATGAAGAAGAAGATGAAGAAGAAGATGAAGAAGATGAAGATGAAGAAGAAGATGAAGAAGAAGATGAAGAAGATGATGAAGAAGATGAAGAAGAAGATGAAGAAGAAGACGAAGAAGATGAAGAAGAAGATGAAGAAGAAGACGAAGAAGATGATGGAGAAGATGAAGAAGAAAACGAAGAAGATGAAGAAGAAGATGAAGAAGAAGACGAAGAAGATGAAGAAGAAGACGAAGAAGAAGACGAAGAAGATGAAGATGAAGATGAAGAAGAAGATGAAGAAGAAGATGAAGAAGAGGACGAAGAAGATGAAGAAGAAGGCGAAGAAGAAGACGAAGAAGATGAAGAAGAAGATGAAGAAGAAGATGAAGAAGAAGATGAAGAAGAAGTCGAAGAAGATGAAGAAGAAGATGAAGAAGAAGACGAAGAAGATGAAGAGGAAGACGAAGAAGAAGACGAAGAAGATGAAGAAGAAGACGAAGAAGATGAAGAAGAAGATGAAGAAGACGAAGAAGATGAAGAAGAAGATGAAGAAGAAGACGAAGAAGATGAAGAAGAAGATGAAGAAGAAGACGAAGAAGATGAAGAAGAAGATGAAGAAGATGAAGAAGAAGATGAAGAAGAAGATGAAGAAGAAGACGAAGAAGATGAAGAAGAAGACGAAGAAGATGAAGAAGAAGATGAAGAAGAAGACGAAGAAGATGAAGAAGAAGATGAAGAAGAAGACGAAGGAGATGAAGAAGAAGACGTAGAAGATGAAGAAGAAGATGAAGAAGAAGACGAAGAAGAAGACAAAGAAGAAGACGAAGAAGACGAAGAAGAAGACGAAGAAGACGAAGAAGAAGATGAAGAAGAAGATGAAGAAGAAGACGAAGAAGATGAAGAAGAAGACGAAGAAGAAGACGAAGAAGATGAAGAAGATGAAGAAGAAGAAGACGAAGAAGATGAAGAAGAAGATGAAGAAGAAGACGAAGAAGATGAAGAAGAAGATGAAGAAGAAGACGAAGAAGATGAAGAAGATGAAGAAGAAGATGAAGAAGAAGATGAAGAAGAAGACGAAGAAGATGAAGAAGAAGACGAAGAAGAAGACGAAGAAGAAGACGAAGAAGATGAAGAAGAAGATGAAGAAGAAGACGAAGAAGATGAAGATGAAGATGAAGAAGAAGACGAAGAAGATGAAGAGGAAGATGAAGAAGAAGACGAAGAAGACGAAGAAGAAGACGACGACGACGACGAAGAAGAAGATGAAGACGACGAAGAAGACGAAGAAGTAGATGAAGAAGAAGATGAAGAAGATGAAGATGAAGAAGGAGATGAAGAAGAAGATGAAGAAGATGATGAAGAAGATGAAGAAGAAGATGAAGAAGAAGACGAAGAAGATGAAGAAGAAGATGAAGAAGAAGACGAATGAGAAGACGAAGAAGATGAAGAAGAAGACGAAGAAGATGAAGAAGATGAAGAAGACGAAGAAGAAGACGACGACGACGACGACGATGACGACGACGACGACGAAGAAGAAGAAGATGAAGACGACGAAGAAGACGATGAAGAAGATGAAGAAGAAGATGAAGAAGATGAAGATGAAGAAGAAGATGAAGAAGAAGATGAAGAAGATGATGAAGAAGATGAAGAAGAAGATGAAGAAGAAGACGAAGAAGATGAAGAAGAAGATGAAGAAGAAGACGAAGAAGATGAAGAAGAAGATGAAGAAGAAGACGAAGAAGATGAAGAAGAAGATGAAGAAGAAGACGAAGAAGATGAAGAAGAAGATGAAGAAGAAGATGAAGAAGATGAAGATGAAGAAGAAGATGAAGAAGAAGATGAAGAAGATGATGAAGAAGATGAAGAAGAAGATGAAGAAGAAGACGAAGAAGATGAATAAGAAGATGAAGAAGAAGATGAAGAAGAAGATGAAGAAGATGATGAAGAAGATGAAGAAGAAGATGAAGAAGAAGACGAAGAAGATGAAGAAGAAGATGAAGAAGAAGACGAAGAAGATGAAGAAGAAGACGAAGAAGAAGACGAAGAAGATGAAGAAGAAGACGAAGAAGATGAAGAAGAAGATGAAGAAGAAGACGAAGAAGATGAAGAAGAAGATGAAGAAGAAGACGAAGAAGATGAAGAAGAAGATGAAGAAGAAGACGAAGAAGATGAAGAAGAAGATGAAGAAGATGAAGAAGAAGATGAAGAAGAAGACGAAGAAGAAGACGAAGAAGATGAAGAAGAAGACGAAGAAGATGAAGAAGAAGATGAAGAAGAAGACGAAGAAGATGAAGAAGAAGATGAAGAAGAAGACGAAGGAGATGAAGAAGAAGACGTAGAAGATGAAGAAGAAGATGAAGAAGAAGACGAAGAAGAAGACAAAGAAGAAGACGAAGAAGACGAAGAAGAAGACGAAGAAGACGAAGAAGAAGACGAAGAAGACGAAGAAGAAGATGAAGAAGAAGATGAAGAAGAAGACGAAGAAGATGAAGAAGAAGACGAAGAAGAAGACGAAGAAGATGAAGAAGATGAAGAAGAAGAAGACGAAGAAGATGAAGAAGAAGATGAAGAAGAAGACGAAGAAGATGAAGAAGAAGATGAAGAAGAAGACGAAGAAGATGAAGAAGATGAAGAAGAAGATGAAGAAGAAGATGAAGAAGAAGACGAAGAAGATGAAGAAGAAGACGAAGAAGAAGACGAAGAAGAAGACGAAGAAGATGAAGAAGAAGATGAAGAAGAAGACGAAGAAGATGAAGATGAAGATGAAGAAGAAGACGAAGAAGATGAAGAGGAAGATGAAGAAGAAGACGAAGAAGACGAAGAAGAAGACGACGACGACGACGAAGAAGAAGATGAAGACGACGAAGAAGACGAAGAAGTAGATGAAGAAGAAGATGAAGAAGATGAAGATGAAGAAGAAGATGAAGAAGAAGATGAAGAAGATGATGAAGAAGATGAAGAAGAAGATGAAGAAGAAGACGAAGAAGATGAAGAAGAAGATGAAGAAGAAGACGAATAAGAAGACGAAGAAGATGAAGAAGAAGACGAAGAAGATGAAGAAGATGAAGATGAAGAAGACGAAGAAGAAGACGACGACGACGACGACGATGACGACGACGACGACGAAGAAGAAGAAGATGAAGACGACGAAGAAGACGAAGAAGAAGATGAAGAAGAAGATGAAGAAGATGAAGATGAAGAAGAAGATGAAGAAGAAGATGAAGAAGATGATGAAGAAGATGAAGAAGAAGATGAAGAAGAAGACGAAGATGAAGAAGAAGATGAAGAAGAAGACGAAGAAGATGAAGAAGAAGATGAAGAAGAAGACGAAGAAGATGAAGAAGAAGATGAAGAAGAAGACGAAGAAGATGAAGAAGAAGATGAAGAAGAAGATGAAGAAGATGAAGATGAAGAAGAAGATGAAGAAGAAGATGAAGAAGATGATGAAGAAGATGAAGAAGAAGATGAAGAAGAAGACGAAGAAGATGAAGAAGAAGATGAAGAAGAAGACGAAGAAGATGATGGAGAAGATGAAGAAGAAAACGAAGAAGATGAAGAAGAAGATGAAGAAGAAGACGAAGAAGATGAAGAAGAAGACGAAGAAGAAGACGAAGAAGATGAAGATGAAGATGAAGAAGAAGATGAAGAAGAAGATGAAGAAGAGGACGAAGAAGATGAAGAAGAAGGCGAAGAAGAAGACGAAGAAGATGAAGAAGAAGATGAAGAAGAAGATGAAGAAGAAGATGAAGAAGAAGTCGAAGAAGATGAAGAAGAAGATGAAGAAGAAGACGAAGAAGATGAAGAGGAAGACGAAGAAGAAGACGAAGAAGATGAAGAAGAAGACGAAGAAGATGAAGAAGAAGATGAAGAAGACGAAGAAGATGAAGAAGAAGATGAAGAAGAAGACGAAGAAGATGAAGAAGAAGATGAAGAAGAAGACGAAGAAGATGAAGAAGAAGATGAAGAAGATGAAGAAGAAGATGAAGAAGAAGATGAAGAAGAAGACGAAGAAGATGAAGAAGAAGACGAAGAAGATGAAGAAGAAGATGAAGAAGAAGACGAAGAAGATGAAGAAGAAGATGAAGAAGAAGACGAAGGAGATGAAGAAGAAGACGTAGAAGATGAAGAAGAAGATGAAGAAGAAGACGAAGAAGAAGACAAAGAAGAAGACGAAGAAGACGAAGAAGAAGACGAAGAAGACGAAGAAGAAGATGAAGAAGAAGATGAAGAAGAAGACGAAGAAGATGAAGAAGAAGACGAAGAAGAAGACGAAGAAGATGAAGAAGATGAAGAAGAAGAAGACGAAGAAGATGAAGAAGAAGATGAAGAAGAAGACGAAGAAGATGAAGAAGAAGATGAAGAAGAAGACGAAGAAGATGAAGAAGATGAAGAAGAAGATGAAGAAGAAGATGAAGAAGAAGACGAAGAAGATGAAGAAGAAGACGAAGAAGAAGACGAAGAAGAAGACGAAGAAGATGAAGAAGAAGATGAAGAAGAAGACGAAGAAGATGAAGATGAAGATGAAGAAGAAGACGAAGAAGATGAAGAGGAAGATGAAGAAGAAGACGAAGAAGACGAAGAAGAAGACGACGACGACGACGAAGAAGAAGATGAAGACGACGAAGAAGACGAAGAAGTAGATGAAGAAGAAGATGAAGAAGATGAAGATGAAGAAGGAGATGAAGAAGAAGATGAAGAAGATGATGAAGAAGATGAAGAAGAAGATGAAGAAGAAGACGAAGAAGATGAAGAAGAAGATGAAGAAGAAGACGAATGAGAAGACGAAGAAGATGAAGAAGAAGACGAAGAAGATGAAGAAGATGAAGAAGACGAAGAAGAAGACGACGACGACGACGACGACGACGATGACGACGACGACGACGAAGAAGAAGAAGATGAAGACGACGAAGAAGACGATGAAGAAGATGAAGAAGAAGATGAAGAAGATGAAGATGAAGAAGAAGATGAAGAAGAAGATGAAGAAGATGATGAAGAAGATGAAGAAGAAGATGAAGAAGAAGACGAAGAAGATGAAGAAGAAGATGAAGAAGAAGACGAAGAAGATGAAGAAGAAGATGAAGAAGAAGACGAAGAAGATGAAGAAGAAGATGAAGAAGAAGACGAAGAAGATGAAGAAGAAGATGAAGAAGAAGATGAAGAAGATGAAGATGAAGAAGAAGATGAAGAAGAAGATGAAGAAGATGATGAAGAAGATGAAGAAGAAGATGAAGAAGAAGACGAAGAAGATGAATAAGAAGATGAAGAAGAAGACGAAGAAGATGATGGAGAAGATGAAGAAGAAAACGAAGAAGATGAAGAAGAAGATGAAGAAGAAGACGAAGAAGATGAAGAAGAAGACGAAGAAGAAGACGAAGAAGATGAAGATGAAGATGAAGAAGAAGATGAAGAAGAAGATGAAGAAGAGGACGAAGAAGATGAAGAAGAAGGCGAAGAAGAAGACGAAGAAGATGAAGAAGAAGATGAAGAAGAAGATGAAGAAGAAGATGAAGAAGAAGTCGAAGAAGATGAAGAAGACGAAGAAGAAGACGAAGAAGATGAAGAAGAAGATGAAGAAGAAGATGAAGAAGAAGATGAAGAAGAAGATGAAGATGAAGATGAAGAAGATGAAGAAGAAGATGAAGAAGAAGACGAAGAAGATGAAGAAGAAGATGAAGAAGATGAAGAAGAAGATGAAGAAGAAGATGAAGAAGAAGATGAAGAAGAAGACGAAGAAGATGAAGAAGAAGACGAAGAAGAAGACGAAGAAGATGAAGAAGAAGATGAAGAAGAAGATGAAGAAGAAGATGAAGAAGAAGAAGAAGAAGAAGAAGAAGATGAAGAAGAAGATGAAGAAGATGAAGAAGAAGACGAAGAAGATGAAGAAGAAGACGAAGAAGCAGACGAAGAAGAAGACGAAGAAGAAGACGAAGAAGAAGACGAAGAAGAAGATGAAGAAGAAGATGAAGAAGAAGACGAAGAAGATGAAGAAGAGGATGAAGAAGAAGACGAAGAAGATGAAGAGGAAGAAGACGAAGAAGAAGATGAAGAAGAAGACGAAGGAGAAGACGAAGAAGAAGACGAAGAAGAAGACGAAGAAGATGAAGAAGAAGACGAAGAAGATGAAGAAGAAGACGAAGTAGACGAAGAAGAAGACGACGACGACGACGACGAAGAAGATGAAGAGGGAGATGAAGAAGAAGATGAAGAAGAAGACGAAGAAGATGAAGAAGAAGATGAAGAAGAAGACAAAGAAGATGAAGAAGAAGATGAAGAAGAAGACGAAGAAGATGAAGAAGAAGACGAAGAAGAAGACGAAGAAGATGAAGATGGAGATGAAGATGAAGATGAAGAAGAAGATGAAGAAGAAGATGAAGAAGATGAAGAAGAAGACGAAGAAGATGAAGAAGAAGATGAAGAAGAAGACGAAGAAGATGAAGAAGAAGATGAAGAAGAAGACGAAGAAGATGAAGAAGAAGATGAAGAAGAAGACGAAGAAGATGAAGAAGAAGACGAAGAAGAAGACGAAGAAGATGAAGAAGAAGACTAAGAAGATGAAGAAGAAGATGAAGAAGAAGACGAAGAAGATGAAGAAGAAGACGAAGAAGATGAAGAAGAAGACGAAGAAGATGAAGAAGAAGATGAAGAAGAAGACGAAGAAGATGAAGAAGAAGATGAAGAAGATGAAGAAGACGAAGAAGAAGACGAAGCAGACGAAGAAGAAGATGAAGAAGAAGACGAAGAAGACGAAGAAGAAGACGAAGAAGATGAAGAAGAAGATGAAGAAGAATACGAAGAAGAATACGAAGAAGAAGACGAAGAAGACGAAGAAGAAGATGAAGAAGAAGACGAAGAAGATGAAGAAGAAGATGAAGAAGAAGATGAAGAAGACGAAGAAGAAGACGAAGCAGACGAAGAAGAAAATGAAGAAGAAGACGAAAAAGAAGACGAAGAAGAAGACGAAGAAGGCGAAGAAGAAGACGAAGAAGATGAAGAAGAAGATGAAGAAGAAGACGAAGAAGAAGACGAAGAAGAAGACGAAGAAGACGAAGAAGAAGACGAAGAAGAAGACGAAGAAGAAGACGAAGAAGACGACGAAGAAGAAGAAGACGAAGAAGACGAAGAAGAAGACGAAGAAGACGAAGAAGAAGACGAAGAAGAAGACGAAGAAGAAGAAGAAGACGAAGAAGAAGAAGAAGATGATGAAGAAGAAGATGAAGAAGAAGAAGAAGAAGAAGATGAAGAAGAAGAAGAAGATGAAGTAGAAGATGAAGAAGAAGATGAAGAAGAAGAAGAAGAAGAAGAAGTTGAAGAAGAAGAAGAAGATGATGAAGAAGAAGATGAAGAAGAAGAAGAAGAAGATGAAGGAGAAGATGAAGAAGAAGAAGATGAAGAAGAAGATGAAGAAGATGAAGAAGAAGAAGAAGATCAAGAAGATGAAGATGAAGAAGAAGATGAAGAAGGTTAAGATGAAGAAGGAGATGAAGAAGAAGATGAAGAAGAAGTTGAAGAAGATGAAGAAGAAGATGAAGAAGAAGACGAAGAAGACGAAGAAGAAGATGAAGAAGAAGACGAAGAAGATGAAGAAGAAGATGAAGAAGAAGACGAAGAAGATGAAGAAGAAGATGAAGAAGAAAACGAAGAAGATGAAGAAGAAGACGAAGAAGAAGACGAAGAAGATGAAGATGAAGATGAAGAAGAAGATGAAGAAGAAGATGAAGAAGATGAAGAAGAAGACGAAGAAGACGAAGAAGACGAAGAAGATGAAGAAGAAGATGAAGAAGAAGACGAAGAAGACGAAGAAGAAGACGACGACGACGACGACGAAGAAGAAGAAGATGAAGACGACGAAGAAGACGAAGAAGAAGATGAAGAAGAAGACGAAGAAGATGAAGATGAAGAAGAAGATGAAGAAGAAGATGAAGAAGATGATGAAGAAGATGAAGAAGAAGATGAAGAAGAAGACGAAGAAGATGAAGAAGAAGATGAAGAAGAAGACGAAGAAGATGAAGAAGAAGACGAAGAAGAAGACGAAGAAGATGAAGAAGAAGACGAAGAAGATGAAGAAGAAGATGAAGAAGAAGACGAAGAAGATGAAGAAGAAGATGAAGAAGATGAAGAAGAAGATGAAGAAGAAGACGAAGAAGAAGACGAAGAAGATGAAGAAGAAGACGAAGAAGATGAAGAAGAAGATGAAGAAGAAGACGAAGAAGATGAAGAAGAAGATGAAGAAGAAGACGAAGAAGATGAAGAAGAAGACGAAGAAGAAGACGAAGAAGATGAAGAAGAAGATGAAGAAGAAGACGAAGTAGACGAAGAAGAAGACGACGACGACGACGACGACGAAGAAGATGAAGAGGGAGATGAAGAAGAAGATGAAGAAGAAGACGAAGAAGATGAAGAAGAAGATGAAGAAGAAGACAAAGAAGATGAAGAAGAAGATGAAGAAGAAGACGAAGAAGATGAAGAAGAAGACGAAGAAGAAGACGAAGAAGATGAAGATGGAGATGAAGATGAAGATGAAGAAGAAGATGAAGAAGAAGATGAAGAAGATGAAGAAGAAGACGAAGAAGATGAAGAAGAAGATGAAGAAGAAGACGAAGAAGATGAAGAAGAAGATGAAGAAGAAGACGAAGAAGATGAAGAAGAAGATGAAGAAGAAGACGAAGAAGATGAAGAAGAAGACGAAGAAGAAGACGAAGAAGATGAAGAAGAAGACGAAGAAGATGAAGAAGAAGATGAAGAAGAAGACGAAGAAGATGAAGAAGAAGACGAAGAAGATGAAGAAGAAGACGAAGAAGATGAAGAAGAAGATGAAGAAGAAGACGAAGAAGATGAAGAAGAAGATGAAGAAGATGAAGAAGACGAAGAAGAAGACGAAGCAGACGAAGAAGAAGATGAAGAAGAAGACGAAGAAGACGAAGAAGAAGACGAAGAAGATGAAGAAGAAGATGAAGAAGAAGACGAAGAAGAATACGAAGAAGAAGACGAAGAAGACGAAGAAGAAGATGAAGAAGAAGACGAAGAAGATGAAGAAGAAGATGAAGAAGAAGATGAAGAAGACGAAGAAGAAGACGAAGCAGACGAAGAAGAAAATGAAGAAGAAGACGAAAAAGAAGACGAAGAAGAAGACGAAGAAGGCGAAGAAGAAGACGAAGAAGATGAAGAAGAAGATGAAGAAGAAGATGAAGAAGAAGACGAAGAAGAAGACGAAGAAGACGAAGAAGAAGACGAAGAAGAAGACGAAGAAGAAGACGAAGAAGACGACGAAGAAGAAGAAGACGAAGAAGACGAAGAAGAAGACGAAGAAGAAGACGAAGAAGAAGACGAAGAAGAAGACGAAGAAGAAGAAGAAGACGAAGAAGAAGAAGAAGATGATGAAGAAGAAGATGAAGAAGAAGAAGAAGAAGAAGATGAAGAAGAAGAAGAAGATGAAGTAGAAGATGAAGAAGAAGATGAAGAAGAAGAAGAAGAAGAAGAAGAAGAAGTTGAAGAAGAAGAAGAAGATGATGAAGAAGAAGATGAAGAAGAAGAAGAAGAAGATGAAGGAGAAGATGAAGAAGAAGAAGATGAAGAAGAAGATGAAGAAGATGAAGAAGAAGAAGAAGATCAAGAAGATGAAGATGAAGAAGAAGATGAAGAAGAAGATGAAGAAGGTTAAGATGAAGTAGGAGATGAAGAAGAAGATGAAGAAGAAGTTGAAGAAGATGAAGAAGAAGATGAAGAAGAAGACGAAGAAGACGAAGAAGAAGATGAAGAAGAAGACGAAGAAGATGGAAGAAGAAAAAGATGAAGATGAAGAAGAAGATGAAGAAGAAGATGAAGAAGATGAAGAAGAAGACGAAGAAGACGAAGAAGACGAAGAAGATGAAGAAGAAGATGAAGAAGAAGACGAAGAAGACGAAGAAGAAGACGACGACGACGACGACGACGAAGAAGAAGAAGATGAAGACGACGAAGAAGACGAAGAAGAAGATGAAGAAGAAGACGAAGAAGATGAAGATGAAGAAGAAGATGAAGAAGAAGATGAAGAAGATGATGAAGAAGATGAAGAAGAAGATGAAGAAGAAGACGAAGAAGATGAAGAAGAAGATGAAGAAGAAGACGAAGAAGATGAAGAAGAAGACGAAGAAGAAGACGAAGAAGATGAAGAAGAAGACGAAGAAGATGAAGAAGAAGATGAAGAAGAAGACGAAGAAGATGAAGAAGAAGATGAAGAAGATGAAGAAGAAGATGAAGAAGAAGACGAAGAAGAAGACGAAGAAGATGAAGAAGAAGACGAAGAAGATGAAGAAGAAGATGAAGAAGAAGACGAAGAAGATGAAGAAGAAGATGAAGAAGAAGACGAAGAAGATGAAGAAGAAGACGAAGAAGATGAAGAAGAAGATGAAGAAGAAAACGAAGAAGAAGACAAAGAAGAAGACGAAGAAGACGAAGAAGACGAAGAAGAAGACGAAGAAGACGAAGAAGAAGACGAAGAAGACGAAGAAGAAGATGAAGAAGAAGATGAAGAAGATGACGAAGAAGATGAAGAAGAAGACGAAGAAGAAGACGAAGAAGATGAAGAAGATGAAGAAGAAGAAGACGAAGAAGATGAAGAAGAAGATGAAGAAGAAGACGAAGAAGATGAAGAAGAAGATGAAGAAGAAGACGAAGAAGATGAAGAAGATGCAAAAGAAGATGAAGAAGAAGATGAAGAAGAAGACGAAGAAGATGAAGAAGAAGACGAAGAAGAAGACGAAGAAGAAGACTAAGAAGATGAAGAAGAAGATGAAGAAGAAGACGAAGAAGATGAAGATGAAGATGAAGAAGAAGACGAAGAAGATGAAGAGGAAGATGAAGAAGAAGACGAAGAAGACGAAGAAGAAGACGACGACGACGACGAAGAAGAAGATGAAGACGACGAAGAAGACGAAGAGGAAGATGAAGAAGAAGATGAAGAAGATGAAGATGAAGAAGGAGATGAAGAAGAAGATGAAGAAGATGATGAAGAAGATGAAGAAGAAGATGAAGACGAAGAAGATGAAGAAGAAGATGAAGAAGAAGACGAATAAGAAGACGAAGAAGATGAAGAAGAAGACGAAGAAGATGAAGAAGATGAAGAAGACGAAGAAGAAGACGACGACGACGACGACGATGACGACGACGAAGAAGAAGAAGATGAAGACGACGAAGAAGACGAAGAAGAAGATGAAGAAGAAGATGAAGAAGATGAAGATGAAGAAGAAGATGAAGAAGAAGATGAAGAAGATGATGAAGAAGATGAAGAAGAAGATGAAGAAGAAGACGAAGAAGATGAAGAAGAAGATGAAGAAGAAGACGAAGAAGATGAAGAAGAAGATGAAGAAGAAGACGAAGAAGATGAAGAAGAAGATGAAGAAGAAGACGAAGAAGATGAAGAAGAAGACGAAGAAGAAGACGAAGAAGATGAAGATGAAGATGAAGAAGAAGATGAAGAAGAAGATGAAGAAGAGGACGAAGAAGATGAAGAAGAAGACGAAGAAGAAGACAAAGAAGATGAAGAAGAAGATGAAGAAGAAGATGAAGAAGAAGATGAAGAAGAAGACGAAGAAGATGAAGAAGACGAAGAAGAAGACGAAGAAGATGAAGAAGGAGACGAAGAAGATGAAGAAGAAGATGAAGAAGAAGACGAAGAAGATGAAGAAGAAGATGAAGAAGAAGATGAAGAAGATGAAGAAGAAGATGAAGAAGAAGATGAAGAAGATGATGAAGAAGATGAAGAAGAAGATGAAGAAGAAGATGAAGAAGAAGATGAAGAAGATGAAGAAGAAGATGAAGAAGAAGATGATGAAGAAGATGAAGAAGAAGATGAAGAAGAAGATGAAGAAGAAGATGAAGAAGATGAAGAAGAAGATGAAGAAGAAGATGAAGATGAAGAAGAAGATGAAGATGAAGATGAAGAAGATGAAGAAGAAGATGAAGAAGAAGACGAAGAAGATGAAGAAGAAGATGAAGAAGAAGACGAAGAAGATGAAGAAGAAGATGAAGAAGAAGATGAAGAAGAAGATGAAGAAGAAGACGAAGAAGATGAAGAAGAAGACGAAGAAGAAGACGAAGAAGATGAAGAAGAAGACGAAGAAGATGAAGAAGAAGATGAAGAAGACGAAGAAGATGAAGAAGAGGATGAAGAAGAAGACGAAGAAGATGAAGAGGAAGATGAAGAAGAAGATGAAGAAGACGAAGAAGAAGACGACGACGACGACGAAGAAGAAGATGAAGACGACGAAGAAGACGAAGAAGAAGATGAAGAAGAAGATGAAGAAGATGAAGATGAAGAAGAAGATGAAGAAGAAGATGAAGAAGATGATGAAGAAGATGAAGAAGAAGATGAAGAAGAAGACGAAGAAGATGAAGAAGAAGATGAAGAAGAAGACGAAGAAGATGATGGAGAAGATGAAGAAGAAAACGAAGAAGATGAAGAAGAAGATGAAGAAGAAGACGAAGAAGATGAAGAAGAAGACGAAGAAGAAGACGAAGAAGATGAAGATGAAGATGAAGAAGAAGATGAAGAAGAAGATGAAGAAGAAGATGAAGGAGATGAAGAAGAATTTGAAGAAGAAGACGAAGAAGATGAAGAAGATGAAGAAGAAGATGAAGAAGAAGATGAAGAAGAAGACGAAGAAGATGAAGAAGAAGACGAAGAAGAAGACGAAGAAGAAGACGAAGAAGATGAAGTAGAAGATGAAGAAGAAGACGAAGAAGATGAAGATGAAGATGAAGAAGAAAACGAAGAAGATGAAGAGGAAGATGAAGAAGAAGACGAAGAAGACGAAGAAGAAGACGACGACGACGACGAAGAAGAAGATGAAGACGACGATGAAGACAAAGAAGAAGATGAAGAAGAAGATGAAGAAGATGAAGATGAAGAAGAAGATGAAGAAGAAGATGAAGAAGATGATGAAGAAGATGAAGAAGAAGATGAAGAAGAAGACGAAGAAGATGAAGAAGAAGATGAAGAAGAAGACGAATAAGAAGACGAAGAAGATGAAGAAGAAGACGAAGAAGATGAAGAAGATGAAGAAGACGAAGAAGAAGACGACGACGACGACGACGATGACGACGACGACGACGAAGAAGAAGAAGATGAAGACGACGAAGAAGACGAAGAAGAAGATGAAGAAGAAGATGAAGAAGATGAAGATGAAGAAGAAGATGAAGAAGAAGACGAAGAAGATGAAGAAGAAGATGAAGAAGAAGACGAAGAAGATGAAGAAGAAGATGAAGAAGAAGACGAAGAAGATGAAGAAGAAGACGAAGAAGAAGATGAAGAAGATGATGATGAAGATGAAGAAGAAGATGAAGAAGAAGATGAAGAAGTGGACGAAGAAGATGAAGAAGAAGACGAAGAAGAAGACGAAGAAGATGAAGAAGATGATGAAGAAGAAGATGAAGAAGAAGATGAAGAAGAAGACGAAGACGATGAAGAAGACGAAGAAGAAGACGAAGAAGATGAAGAAGGAGACGAAGACGATGAAGAAGAAGATGAAGAAGAAGACGAAGAAGATGAAGAGGAAGATGAAGAAGAAGATGAAGAAGATGAAGAAGAAGATGAAGAAGAAGATGAAGAAGATGATGAAGAAGATGAAGAAGAAGATGAAGAAGAAGATGAAGAAGAAGATGAAGAAGAAGATGAAGAAGAAGATGAAGAAGATGAAGAAGAAGATGAAGAAGAAGATGATGAAGAAGATGAAGAAGAAGATGAAGAAGAAGATGAAGAAGATGAAGAAGAAGATGAAGAAGAAGATGAAGAAGAAGATGAAGAAGATGAAGAAGAAGATGAAGAAGAAGACAAAGAAGATGAAGAAGAAGATGAAGAAGAAGACGAAGAAGATGAAGAAGAAGACGAAGAAGAAGACGAAGAAGATGAAGATGGAGATGAAGATGAAGATGAAGAAGAAGACGAAGAAGATGAAGAAGAAGATGAAGAAGATGAAGAAGACGAAGAAGAAGACGAAGCAGACGAAGAAGAAGATGAAGAAGAAGACGAAGAAGACGAAGAAGAAGACGAAGAAGATGAAGAAGAAGATGAAGAAGAAGACGAAGAAGAAGACGAAGAAGAAGACGAAGAAGACGAAGAAGAAGATGAAGAAGAAGACGAAGAAGATGAAGAAGAAGATGAAGAAGAAGATGAAGAAGACGAAGAAGAAGACGAAGCAGACGAAGAAGAAAATGAAGAAGAAGACGAAAAAGAAGACGAAGAAGAAGACGAAGAAGGCGAAGAAGAAGACGAAGAAGATGAAGAAGAAGATGAAGAAGAAGACGAAGAAGAAGACGAAGAAGAAGACGAAGAAGACGAAGAAGAAGACGAAGAAGAAGACGAAGAAGAAGACGAAGAAGACGACGAAGAAGAAGAAGACGAAGAAGACGAAGAAGAAGACGAAGAAGAAGACGAAGAAGAAGACGAAGAAGAAGACGAAGAAGAAGAAGAAGACGAAGAAGAAGAAGAAGACGATGAAGAAGAAGATGAAGAAGAAGAAGAAGAAGAAGATGAAGAAGAAGAAGAAGAAGAAGATGAAGTAGAAGATGAAGAAGAAGATGAAGAAGAAGAAGAAGAAGAAGAAGAAGTTGAAGAAGAAGAAGAAGATGATGAAGAAGAAGATGAAGAAGAAGAAGAAGAAGAAGATGAAGGAGAAGATGAAGAAGAAGAAGATGAAGAAGAAGATGAAGAAGATGAAGAAGAAGAAGAAGATCAAGAAGATGAAGATGAAGAAGAAGATGAAGAAGAAGATGAAGAAGGTTAAGATGAAGAAGGAGATGAAGAAGAAGACGAAGAAGACGAAGAAGAAGACGAAGAAGAAGACGAAGAAGAAGACGAAGAAGACGACGAAGAAGAAGAAGACGAAGAAGACGAAGAAGAAGACGAAGAAGAAGACGAAGAAGAAGACGAAGAAGAAGACGAAGAAGAAGAAGAAGACGAAGAAGAAGAAGAAGACGATGAAGAAGAAGATGAAGAAGAAGAAGAAGAAGAAGATGAAGAAGAAGAAGAAGATGAAGTAGAAGATGAAGAAGAAGATGAAGAAGAAGAAGAAGAAGAAGAAGAAGAAGTTGAAGAAGAAGAAGAAGATGATGAAGAAGAAGACGAAGAAGATGAAGAAGAAGATGAAGAAGAAGACGAAGAAGATGAAGAAGAAGATGAAGAAGAAGACGAAGAAGATGAAGAAGAAGACGAAGAAGAAGACGAAGAAGATGAAGAAGAAGACGAA